>NW_004443952.1:2385535-2406469 GCF_000243295.1 Trichechus manatus latirostris | reverse complement strand
TGACATGTTGTGGGGTTGTTAACCAGTGTCATAAAACAATATGTGTACTACTGTTTCATGAGAAACTATTTGTTCTGTAAGCCTTCACCTGAAGTACAACAAAAAAATTACAGCCGAGAAAACCCTGTGTGGCAGTTCAACTCTGTCACATGGAGTCATTATTAATTGAAATCAACTCAGTGGCACCTAACAACAACAATGTCAGGTAGATTCTGAACTTAAAGCAAAAACTAAAGATTGTCTCACAGGTCAACAAATGAACACAAATATGCTGGGCACCAAGGATGTGCCAGGAAGTCTTTTTTATGCTTCTGACAAAGCAACCAGGTGAGATAGTCTCGCTTGAGTGAAGATGATGGAGGCTTAGGGAAAGCCAGTGATTTACATAAAACTGCATAGTCAGTTAAGGAAAGAACCCGGGTTTGAATCCTATCCTGGGACTATAAACTCAGTGTTCTTTCCATCTTAATCTGAGGCTTCCCTTAATATACAGTTAATCCATTGCATGATCTTTGGTGACAGTGTGGACAAATGTAAAGGCTACATTAGAATATGTGTCCCATATAGTTTAAATAATGTACCCAAATCACTTAGCCAGTATCTCCAGCAGTGATTCTTAAAGATAGTTTTCTCCAAAAGTATTTAAAGATCAAGAATTGGTTAAGCTAAGTTGCCTTATAGGGTAACCTATTAGGCAAGACAGTATGATGGCTTATACCATGAACTTTGAAGACACACAGACCTGAAATCATATTCCATGACATTTACAATTTTGTGCCTCTGGAAAGATTACCTTTTAAATTTCAATGCTCTTATCTGTAAATGAAAACAATACTTCCTCTCAGAGTTGTGAGAATTAATCATGAAATTGGAGGTAGCAATATTTACTCATTAAATAGTAGCTTTAACAAAGGAAAATTTGCTTTACTTCACTGGTTTGAAATGATACAAAAATTCCTCCCTGTATGCAGTAATATATACAGAAATATCTCTTGTACAGATGGTTATGATCAATGTTGAAATCAGTAAGTAAATAATTATTTAATAAATATATGTTGTTCTTCTATCCCAAGTAACGTACTGGTTGGCACTGTGCTTGTACCGTGAAGAACTTCCAAAGGAGGTTTCATCTCTGACTCTAACAACATGAGTCTAAGTAGAAGGCACAGGATGTATTACAAGGCATATGGTACACATGCAGTTGAAAACTAGCTCTTATTCTTATGTACTTTCAAAAGGCAAAATGTTAACCTTGGAGATAAATTGTCCCAGGGGATGTATAACTTTGTTGCAGTCTGTGCATAAGCTAAAGAACTTTTAGATTTCTCTTAACATCAATTATCACCCTCAATTAATTTTAGTTGCATATTCATGAAGTCATGGGAATATAGGAACATAAGAATAATTGCTGAAACCCACTGGTATTGCAACACTGTCCAATAGAACTTTCTCTGATGATGGAAATATTCTCTGTACTGTCCTATAAAAAATGTAGCTAGTATGACCTGTCTCACTAGACTAAGATCAAGATGTCAGCAGAGCTGTGTTTCTTTCTGAAGATTCTGAGAATATGTTTCCTTGCTTTTTATATCTTCTAGACCTATTCCTGTTGAGTCTATTCCGACTGATAGCGACCCTATAGGACAGAGTACAACTGCCCCACAGGGTTTCCAGGGAGCAGCTGGTGGATTCAAACTGCCAACCTTTTGGTTAGCAGCTTAGCTCTTAACCACTACAACACCAGGTCACTTCTAGAGGCTACCTGTATTTTTTAGAACATGACCCCTTTCATACATCTTCAAAGACAATGGTATCAAATCTCTATGACCCTGTTTCCATTGTCACATTTCTTTCTCTGATTTTCTTCTGCTTCCTTCTACCATTTTTAAATACCCTTGTGGTTATATGGGACCACCCAGATAATCCAGGATAATCTCACTATTTTAAGATGAGCTGATTAGCAGCCTTAATTCTATCTGCCACCTTAATTCCCCTTTGTCGTGTAATTTAACACAGTCACAGGGCTGGAGATCAGGACTTCGGCATTATTGGGGATGGGGAAACATTACTCTACCTACCATAAGAAGTAACTATTTTGACTTCTAGCCTCATAAATTAGTTATGTCCTTGAATTTCATATGAAAGAAATCATACGTTATGCACTCTTCTTTTGTCTGTCTTCATTCACTCAGCATACTTTTTCCCCTATATCAATAGTTTGTTCTTTTTAATTGCTCTGTAATATTTTATTATATAAGTTTATCACACTTCGCTCAGCCATTCTACTGTTGGGTTGTTTACAGATATTGTCTAGTTTGAATACATCTACAGATTTTTTTTTTTTAAAGTTGTGTGGACACCTGAACACATTTCTATTGGGTATATATATCAAAGAATTATATTACTCAGTTATAGACATGCGTGTTTAGCTTTAGTAGAAACTACCATCCAGTTTTCCAAAACTTTCTTTGCCATTTTATACTCCCCCCATCAATATAATCCTTTCAAGACCCATGGGTCATACTGTATCTCACCCACTTTTTATGCCTCTGGAGTTCTTTGGAAAGGGGGTAGCCTGATTTTAATGCATTTAGCCTCAAGGTGGAGGCCTTTTGAAATGCATGAAACTCAAAAATCCTGAATGGGAGCCTCATTTCTGTGTGGATTGAGCTTTGTCTTAGGTGATGCCTCTTGGATATGTGAATTTTCTAAACTTTTGACAGGTTTGCCTTTAATTCTGTGAGATAAGCCCCCTCACTAAGTTTTCCAGTAACTATGTTCTAATAAGAATGTACTTATCATGAGAATAAGCTATTGCCAGTTTTCATTCATTCATAGTGGCCATTTTCTCCTTTATGCCATTCATTATTTTCAGGTGTTACCGACTCCCTTCTTTTCTAGCCTCTTAACAGTAAATAATGTCTTTCCAATAAGAAATAATACATTGCAGTGGTACTTTTCAAGCGATTGGAACTCCTATAAGTTATCCTTACCCTACATTCAATCTTCAGACCCAATCATTGCTTCCACATGTAACAGGTGGAATGCACCACTGTGAGCAGTTCTGCAGTATTCCAGGGCAGCTGTTTCTGTTTCTTAGCTGTTAGTACTGCTTTTGTTATAATAAAGTATACATAGTAGTGGTAATTTTCCTGAGATTCAAATGCCTTTAGTTTTATTTATTTTGCCTGTAAGTACTGTTTTTGCAGTAATGAAGAATGCATTATAGTAATTCTCCTGAGATTAAAAAAAAAAAAAAATTCCCTTTTTTAGGTTGAAGTACTGCTTTTGCAGTAAGGAAGAATGCATTGTACCATGCTTTGAAAAGTTTCATGAAAAATAATAAAAAGACTAAGAAGGAGACTAGAATAAAATGTATGTGTAGTCATTGACAAGTGCCTTCATGTTTTACCTCATGTTTTGCAAATTTTCAAGAAATAAAATTTTAAAAATAATTTAAAGAAAAAATTTTATCATTGACTCTTATCAGCATGATTTATGTCATCTAGGGGCCACTGGGACATATGTGATCCCAAATAATGGGTATCAAAATCCATAACTCATAACAAAAATTCTGAATTGGTCCTTTAATCAGCATGCCTTCATTAGTGAAAACACCTGTTGTTGTTGTTAGGTGCCATGGAGTTGATTCCAACTCATAGTGATCACGTGTATAACAGAACAAAATATTACCCTGTCCTGCGCCATCCTCACTATTGTTGTTATGCTTGAGCCCATTGTTGTAGCCACTGTATCAGTCCATCTCATTGAGGGTCTTCCTCTTTTTTGCAGACCCTCTACTTTACCAAGCATGGTGTCCTTCTCCAGGGACTGGTCCCTCCCGATAACATGTCCAAAGTACATAAGATGAAGTCTCACAATCTGCACTTCTAAGGATCATTCTGGCTGTACTTTTTCCAAGACAGATTTTGTTCGTTCTTCTGGCAGTCCATGGTATATTCAATATTGTTCGCCAACACCAAATTCAAAGGCATCAATTCTTCTTCCGTCTTCCTTATTGATCGTCCATCTATCTCATGGACACACAGTAGCAACAAAAAAATTCAAAGGAGAAAATAATCGGGTCTTGAAAGAGGTAAGAGACTTACAGTTACTCCACATTATCACCCAGTCTTGATATTGTCAGTCTTTTTCCTATTAGCCATTCTGCCTGTTAAAAGGTATCTTTGTGATGGTAAAGAAACACCTCCTTGTGGTTTAATTTGGATTATCTGATAGCTAATTACGTTAAGCACCATTTCATATGTTTATTGGCCTTTAGTACATCTGCTTTTGCATAGTGCCTGTTTGAAACATTTGCTTATTTTTAAAATTGGATTGTTTTTAGTTTTATTTTTGACTTTTAGGAATTTGTTACATAGCCTGGATATGAATCCTTTGTCAGATATATGCATTGTGAATATTTAATTGTAGTCTGTGACTTGTCTTTTTACTTCCTGAATAATATTGTTTGCTGAACAGAAGTTTTTAATATTGAACAAGTCCACTTTTTTCATTTATGGTTTGTGCCTTTTTATTCCTGTTTTATTCCCAAAGTTGATTTTTAAAATGTTGTACATTTTCTTCTAGCAGCTTATACCTTTCACATTTAGGGCTATAATCTATCTCAAATTAATTTTTGTATATGATGTGAAATAGAGGCCAAGATTTATTATTTGCTTGTAGCTATCTAATTGTTAAGCACCATTTTTTGAAAAGACTATATTTTCCCAAATGAATTGGTGTGCATTTTTAAAAATCAAATTAATTTATAGGTGTGGGTGAAATAGTTGTTTAATATATATTTTCCAGATAACCTAAATGCTCTTTTTATAATATGGATTGCATTAGTCTTCTCTTGAGTTAAGGTCCTGGTTCTCATCCTTGAACGGCTAATATCTCTAGTAAAATGTTTCACTCACCGAGGGTAGGCATTCAAACACAATTTTATATTTTTAGAGACCATGGAAACATGACATTAAGTTTCTTTCTGTCAATCCTTTCCTAAAGATTTCAATAGATTTGTTTTGTACTTTCATATACTTATGAATTTCCGAATAACAAAAAAGCAACAAATACTAATATTTACTGAGTGTTTACTCGGTGTTTGTTGTGAGACAGGGCTCCTTCCAGCACAAGCTTATAATGTAAATACACGTGAACACTTAATAGTCATCGTCTCATTTACTTGTTGAAGCAATCCTAACGGCAGTTATCAATATTATCCCCATTTTACAGAAGAATGCTTGGTATCTGGGAGATAAAGTTCCTTTCCTAAATTCAGATAGCTATTAAGTGATGGTAATGTAATTTGTGTTTCAGGCATAAATTCTTAATCGTTTCAGGTTCGGAACAAGCCATAGTTCACTTGCAGTCATTCAAAGTATCCCAGTCAAGAGGTGTTTCAAAACTGTGCTTGAAAACCTAAGGGGCATGTCTCTCATTCTCCAAAATGAAGATGCATAAATTGAAATTTAAGAGCTTGATCTTTGGCTTAAGATAGATATGAATTCTGGCTCTGCTACTGTAAGCTCTGTGACATTGCATAACCTGCATAGCATCTCTGTGTCTCAGTTTCCTTATTGGTTTTAGTGGGAACATAATACATATCTCACAGGGCTATTTGGAGGATCACAAGAGATAATGCCAACTTCTTACTTAGCAGAGATCTTGACATGTAGTAAAGTCTAGGCAAATACAAGCATTATTGCTATCTCATCTTTGAACAGCTCTAACTTTTAACATTTTTCTGAATTAAAATCAGGTTTTATGCTTATGGGGCATTCAGAACAAGGCACAGTCCTTGCTTGAATTATTTGAAGCCAGCTATTCTGCACCCTCTGAGTCTTCTTGTATCTAGGTTTAACTCCCACTTTTCAACCTCACTTCAAGTATTACGCTTTTAAGATTTTCAGTTACTTGCGTCAGAGACTTTATACTATTTTTCTATATGTCCCTAAAAGTGAATTCTACAGGATAAGTAACTGTCATGGGTTGAGTTGTGTCCCCCAAAAATATCTGTCAGTTTGGCTGGGTCATGATTCCCAGTATTGTATGATTGTGTTATCTGATGTGATTTCTTTATGTATTGTAACTGTATTACTATGATGAGATTATATGTGATCTCCTTAAGTGTTGTAAATTCTATCACTGTGATGAGGTTATACTGATGAGGTTGACAAGATTAGTGTCTTAATGCAATCTCTTTTGAGATATAAAAGAGAGAAGCAAGCAGAGACACATGGGAACCTCATACCACCAAGAAGCTCCCAGACCAAAGGAAGACTGATGACATGGACTTTCCTCCAGAGCCGATGGAGAAAGCGTTCCCATGGAGCTGATGCCCTGAATTTGGGCTTGTAGCCTACTGGACTGTGAGAGAATAAATTTCTGTTTGTAAAGCCATCCACTTGTGGTATTTCTGTTGGAGCAGCACCAGATGACTGAGACAGTAACCAAAGAATACTTGTTTAAATGAATTTTTTAAAAGGAATGAATGAATGAAAGCAGTTTCTGTATCCTCTTGGTCATTATCATTTATTATCATAGTGTCCCTCCATTAAAGTTTAAGGACATCTTATCTACTCTACAGAATAATGGAGTCTTTTTTTATCATTGAAGATAGATTACATGGGTGACATTTACCACTCCACTTCTTAAAGACAATATAACATTGTCATACATGTTTTAAAAGCATACATTATCTTAGGTAATCCTCTGAGCACATCAGTGACATTAAAACCAAACCAAAACTTTTGCTGTTGAGTGGATTCCGACTCATGGTGACCCCATGTGTTACAGAGTAGAACCGCTACATAGGATTTTCTTGACGGTAATCTTTTTCTTTATGGAACAGAATGCCAGGCCTTTCTTTTTTGGTGCCACTGCGTAGGTTTGAACCACCAACCTTTAGTTAACAGTCAAACACATATCATTTGTGCTACCCAGGTACCTTGACATTGTTGTTGTTGTTGTTAGGTGCCGTTGAGTTGGTTCCAACTCATAGCATCCCTACGTACAACACAATGAAACGCTGCCCAGTCCTGCACCATCCTCACAATCATTGCTATGTTTGAGCCAATTGTTGCAGCCATTGTGTCAGTTCATCTCATTGAGGTCTTCCTTTTTTTTGCTGACGTTATACTTTACCAAGCATGATGTCCTTCTCTGGGGACTGGTCCCTCCTGAAAACACGTCCAGAGTATGTAAGATGAAGTCTCAGCATCCTCACTTCCAGGGAGAAATTTGGCTGACTTCTTCCAAGACAGATTTGTTCATTCCTCTGGCAATCCATGGCATATTCATTATTCCTTGCTAACACCATAATTCAAAGACATCAATCCTTCTGAGGTCTTCCTTATTCATTGTCCAGCTTTCACATGCGTATGAGGCAATTGAAAATACCATGGCTTCGGTCAAGTGGTCAAGCTCACTGTCTTAGTCTTCTAGTGCTGCTATAACAGAAACACTGCAAGTGGATGGTTTTAACCAAGAGAAGTTTATTTCCTCACAGTTAAAGTAAGGTAAAAGTCCAAATTCAGGGCGTCAGCTCCAGGGGAAGTCTTTTTCTCTCTGTCGGCCTTCTTCTCTTCAGTGTTCCCCCAGACTAGGAGCTTCTCTGCACAGGGACCCTGGTCCAAACGACGTGCTCTGCTCCCGGCACTGCTTTCTTGGTGGTATGAGGTCCCCCTGTCTCTCTGCTCACTTTTGTCTTTTATATCTCAAGAGATTGCCTCAGGACACAATCCAATCTTGTAGATTGAGTCCTGCCTTACTAACACAACTGCCACCCATCCTCCCTCATTAACATCATAGAGGCAGGATTAAAACATATAGGAAAATCACACAATGCCAGGAATCATGGCCCAGCCAAATTGATGCACACATTTTTTGGGGGGCATAATTCAATCCATGACACGCACCTTAGTCCTTAAGATGACGTCTTTGCTTTTTAACTCTTTAAAGAGGGCTTTTGCGTTAGATTTGCCCAATGCAATATCTCATTTCATTTCTTGACTGCTGGTTCCATGGGCATTGACTGTGGATCCAAGTAAACTGAAATCCTTGACAACGTCAATATTTTCTCCATTTATCACGATGTTGCTTATTGGTCCAGTTGTAAGGATTTTTTATTTTTTATGTTAAGAAGTAATCCATACTGAAGGCTGTAGTCTTTGACCTTCATCAGTAAGTGCCTCAAATCCTCTTCACTTTCAGCAAGCAAGGTTCTGTCATCTGCATGTTGCAGGTTGTTAATGAGTCTTCCTCCAATCCTAATGCCATGTTCTGCTTCATATAGTCCAGCTTCTCAAATTATTTGTTCAGCATACAGAGTGAATAAGTATTGTGAAAGAATACAACCCTGATGCACACCTTTCCTGATTTTAAATCATGAAGTATCCCCATGTTCTGTTCGAACGACTGCCTCTTATTCTGTATGTAAGTTCCTCATGAGCACAATTAAGTGTTCTGGAATTCCCATTATTCAAAATGATATCCATAATTTGTTATGATCCACACAACCAAATGCATTTACATAGTCAATAAAACACAGGTAAACATCTTTCTGGCATTTTCTGCTTTCAGCCAAGACCCATCTGACATCAGCAATGATATCCCTCATTCCATGTCCTCTTCTGAACCTGACTTGAATTTCTGGCAGTTGCCTGTCAATGTACTGCTGCAACTGTTTTTGAACTGTATTTATCATAATTCTACTTGCCTGTGATATTAATGATATTGTTCAATAACTTCTGCAGCCCATTGGATTACCTTTCTTTGAAATGGACATGTATATGGATCTCTTCCAGTCGGTTGGCCAAGTAGTTCTCTTCCAAATTTATTGCATAGACAAGTTGCATCCTTTGTTGAAACATCTCAATTTGTATTCCTTGAATTCCTGGAGCCTTGTTTTTTTTGCCAGGTCCTTCAGTGCAGCTTGGATTTCTTCCTTCAGTGCCATCAATTCTTGATCATATGCTCCCCCCTGAAATGGCTGGATGTCAACCAGTTCTTTTTGGTATGTTGACTCTGTGTACTCCTTCCATTTTCTTTTGATGCGTCCTGCATCATTCAATATTTTGACCATTGAATCCTTCTGTATTGAAACTTGAGGCTTGAGTTTTTTCTTTGGTTCTTTCAGCTTGAGAAATGCCATGGGTGTTCTTTCCTTTTGGTCTTCTAACTCCAGGTCATTGCATATGTCATTATAATACTTTATCTTCTTGATCTGCTCTTTGAAATCTTCTGTTCAGCTCTTTTACTTCATTATTTCTTCTGTTTGCTTTAGCCACTCTCCTTTCAATATTAAGCTCCAGAGTCTCTTCTAACGTCCATTTTGGTCTCTTTTTTTCCTTTTCTTTTCTGCTTTTTTTAATGACCTTTTGCTTTCTTCATGTATGATGTCCTTGATGTCATCCAACAACTTATCTGGTCTTCTGTCATTAGTGTTCAATGTGTCAAATCTATTCTTGAAATGGTCTCTAAATTCAGGTGGGATATACTCTAGGTTGTACTTTGGCTCTCATCGACTCATTTTAATTTTCTTCAGCTTCAACTTGACCTTGCATATGAGTAATTGATGATCTGTGTGCAGTAGGCCCTTGCCCTTGTTCTGACTGATAATATTGAGTTTCTCCATCGTCTCTTTCCACCGATGTAGTCGATTTGATTCCTGCGTATTCCATCTGGTGAGGTCCATGTGTATAGTCTCCATTTATGTTGTTGAAAAAAGATATATCCAATGAATAAGTCATTGATCTTGCAAAACTCTATCATATGATCTTCCATCTCATTTGTATCACCAATGACATATTTTCCAGCTACAGATCCTTATTCTTTGTTTATAACTTTCGAATCCCAATCATCAGTAATTATCAATGCATCTTGATTGCGTGTTTGATCAGTTTCAGACTGGAGAAGTTGGTAAAAATCTTCAGTTTCTTAATCTTTGGCATTAGTGGTTGGTGCATAAATTTGATAATAGTCATATGAACTGATCTACCTTGTAGGCATATGGATATTATCTTATCATTGACAGAGTTATATTTCAGGATAGATCTTGAATGTTCCTTTTGATGATGAATGGGATGCCATTCCTTTTCAATTTGTCATTCTCAGCATAGTAGACCATATGGCTATTCAATTCAAAATGGCCGATATCAATCCATTTCAGCTTACTAATGCCTAGTATATGGATGTTTATGCATTCCATTTCATTTTTGACAACTTCTAATTTTCCTAGATTTATACTTTGTACATTCCACATTTCAATTATTAATGGATATTTGCCACTGTTTCTTCTCATTTTGAGTTGTGCCACATCAGCAAATGAAGGTATTGAAAGCTTGACTCCATCCGTGTCCTTAAGGTCAACTCTACTTTGAGGAGGCAGCTCTTCCCCAGTCATATTTTGAGTGCCTTCTAACCTGAGGAGCTCATCTTCTGGCACTATCAGACAATGTTCTGCTGCTTTCCATAAGGTTCAACTGACCAATTTTTTCAGAAGTAGATTGCCAGGTCCTTCTTCCCAGTCTGTCTCAGTTTGGGAGTTTCACTGAAACCTGCCCACCATGATTGACCCTGCTCGTATTTGAAATACTAATGGCATAACTTCCAGCATCACAGCAACATTAAAGCCACCGCAGTATGACAAACTTACAGATGAGTGGTGTACCATGACATTAGATATGATAATTATTATAGATGTTATTATATAGATATCATTATTTTTACCATAAGGAAAAGAACCCAAGTATATGTAATTTTGTCGTTCATTTTCTAAAATGCAATGCACTATTATCTCTATGATAAATTGATAATGAGAAAGTAATTCTAGTCACCTCTCTTACAATTATAATGGAAAATTTTTCTGTTCCCTTAGCTAATTTCTCAATTTTTTTCCACTAGTCCTTTTCTCTTCTCATTTCTCTCTCCTGATATGACCCTCTACACCCTTGACAGGTTGTTATTAGAAACATTTCTGCATATTAACTTAAATTAACTTACCTCTACCTCACAAACTGATGTCTGACTGACAGCTGGACACGTGAGATGCATCTTGTCTCCACAAGTTTATGTGGGTCTGTCATACTCCATCTCACTATACTCCCAGATCCTTCTTTTTCCCTCTCTAAGGGCTGAACATCAACTCAGCTAGTGCTTTCAAGACTATCTTTTCCCCACCTTTGAAAATATCATTGGCATATTTTCAAAGAGGACTCATATGCATTATTACAATTTCTGGTTGGATAACTCTGGGAAAAATCTTCAAAGGAGGCGGACATCTGATGAGGAGCTGAGGAGTGTTTTGGAAAGGGCACTGGGTCTGGAGTCAAGATACCTGTTACCTCCCTGAGTCTCAGGTTTCATATCTCTAAAATGCAGTTAAAGATCAAATGAAGTAAATTACATGAAAGTACTCTATAAAAAAACATATCAACAAATAATTGTTATCGTAAGTGGTCCAAAAATACTGGCGATATTTAGGTAGATGTTCATTCGGTCTCTTCAATATGGTCTAAGATGATTCTCTTATTATTTAATTTATATTCATTCAATAATTCATTCAAAAATATTAATCAACAGATAAACTATCATGAACTATATTTTATATATAAAAAACAATCAGTTCCATGTATAAAAGTAATAAAGAAAAAATATAATTAAAGAAATAATCTCACTTGTAATTGTGATATAAACATTGGAAGATATAAGAACAAATATAATAAGAAAAAGACTAGAGCCCCTGAAATAATATTGATGTTGTTGTTTGGTGCTGTCGAGTTGGTTCTGACTCATAACAATGCTGTGTACAACACAATGAAACACTGCCCAGTCCTGCACCATCCTGACAATCATTGCTATATTTGAGCTCATTGTTGCAGCCACTGTGTCAATCCATCTCATTGAGGGTCTTTCTCTTTTTTGCTGATCCTCTAGCAACCGTGATATCTGTCTCTCCTGATAACATGTCCAAAGTATGTAAGACAAAGTCTCACCATCCTCCCTTCTAAGGAGCATTCTGGCTGTACTTCTAAGACAGATTTGTTCATTCTTCTGGCAGTCCATGGAATGTTCAATATTCTTTGCCAACACCATAATTCAAAGGTATCAATTCTTCTTCAATCTTCCTTATTCATTGATAAAAATAGATATAAAAAACAGAACCTCTAAAATAATATTGATAGTAAAATAAAAAGACAAATAAAAGTAGAGACGAATATATATATTTTTCATGAAATGGGAAGCCACTATTTTAAAGCTGTCAAGTCTTTCTTAAATTTTAGAAAGTTTTGCATTTTTAATAAAGATTTCAAAGGAATTTAGGGTGGGAGAAACCTTAAAAAATTATTCTAAATTTCATTAGGAAGATTAAATATGCAGTACTGCTTAGGTTAGTCTTTAAAAAATTAGAAAGGAAATATACCACTTGATATTAAAAGTACGTCAGAGCTACAATAAGTAAAATAATGTGTTTTTGGTACCAGAATATAGACAGAAAGAGAAAAGAATAATAATAATAAAGCAGATGCTAAATACTTAGTAGACCTGTGATTTAGGAAATATAAAAGGTATTTAAATCAGTGGTTAAAGAAATGAAATAAATTATTTAATATATGTCGGTGGAGTCATGTTTCTTGCTTTGAGAGGGAAAAAAAAAAAGATTAGATCACCACCTCGTTCGTAACACCAAATGTGTTTGTATTTCACACTAATCATTGCCTGGGTCAATTTCTTGGGTTTCATTTTATTACATTTTTTAAATCTCTCAAACCAAATCATACCGCTACCCTGATCGAAATCATACATAAACACAGTGGGGGTTGGGCTAGAGAACTCACCCAATTGACAACCACTGTGGTGTACTACAAGAAGCCCTGGTGGTGCAGTGGTTAAGTGCTTGGCTGCTAACCACAAGGTTGCAGTTCAAACCCACAAGCCACTCCGCTGGAGAAAGATGTGACAGCAGTGGCATAACCAGGATTGGTATCACCCAGTGTGGTAACTCATGATGTCATCCCTCCATGCTAATTACCATAATGCTGTAGCTAAAACATCAGAAAATTTGACAAAATCAGCGAATATAAAAACACCGGCCATAATGAAAACAACAGCATGTGCTTGTAGCTTACGCAGGTGAAACCACGTGACTCGAAGTGTCACTGTAGTTGGATAATAATGAGAGCGCTGACTGGAGTGCATTGGGAGGTTCAAAAAGTAAATTAGCATAGAGTTTTAGCTTTGCAGTATATTGATACATGTAAGCTGGGCTTAGGAAATTTTTTGTTGCTGTTGTTATAAGTAACTACAAGGATATTTTTGTAAAAAATAATAAATTTCTGCTGAAACACTGCACAAAAATTTAATTATAAACAGTCATTTTAGTGTTGCCCCCTCTGACAGTGTGGCCCATGTGGTCTGCACTCTCCACAGCTCCCTAGTGACACCACTGTGTGACAGTCTGCTTCCTTAAAGATTGTTGTTATTAGGTGCCAATGAGTCAGTTCTGACTCATAGCAACCCTATGTACAACAGAACGAAACACTGCCCAATCCTGTGCTATCCTCACAATCATTGTTATGCTTGAGCCTATTGTTGCAGCCACTGTTGTCAATCCATCTCGTTGAGGGTCTTCCTCTTTTTCGCTGACCCTCTACTTTACCAAGCATGATGTCCTTCTCCAGGGATTGGTCCCTCCTGATAACATGTCCAAAGTATGTGAGACAAAGTCTCGCCATCATCCTTGCCTCTAAGGAACATTCTGGATGTACTTCTTAGAAGACAGATTTGTTCATTCTTTTGGCAGTCAATGGTACATTCAATATTCTTCACCAACACCATAATCAAAGGCATCAATTCTTCTTTGGTCTTCCTTATTCATTGTCCAGGTTTCTCATGCATATGAGGCCATTGAAAATACCACGGCTTGGATCAGGTGCACCTTAGTCCTCAAAGTGACATCTTTGCTTTTCAACACTTTAAAGAAGTCTTTTTGCAGCAGATTTTCCCAATGCAATATGTCGTTTGATTTCTTGACTGCTGCTTCCATGGGTGTTGATTGTGGATCCAAGTAAAATGAAATCCATGACAAATTCAATCTTTTCTTTGTAAAGATTGCAGCCTTGCAAACCCCATGGGGCACTTCTACTCTGTCCTATAGGGTCGCTATGAATTAAAATGTACCCGACAGCAATGTGTATGGTATACCACAATTATTTCCACCTCACTTCTCATTATTATAATGATTTTGTTAGTAGTCAAGCTCTCCATGTCTCACTCATTCTTCTTGTAAAATAAACTCTGAAGATAATCTTCTTCAAGAAGACTCCTTAAGCTAGTCCTCCTCTCTGCTAAATATACCCAGACATGCCTAAGCTCTAGCAGTAGATAAAGTTTTAGTCCTTAAAAGGGTCTAAGGTATATGCCTTACCACTACATTAGATATAAGACTAAAGCTGACCCACTTATATCTGCTCCTCAAGGTCTCCAATTCAGTCTTTTGTGGCTCATAGTTAATCCTTGGCTAATTTGTTGAAATAAGCAACCTTTACATATACATTCTACATTTACATATACATTCTACATGTACATTCTCACCAAATTCACTCATCAACCCTTCCCAGTTGAACCTGAATTAGTTGATGGCTATTGTTATCACCATTTAACTTTTACCTCAACCATTTTTACTAATTATTCCAGGGGTCAACAAACTCTTTATGTAAGAGCCAAAAAGTAAATATTTTTGGCTTTGCAAGCCATATGGTCTCAGTCACAACTACTCCACTCTGTTGTACCAGCACCACAGACAATATATAAACAAGTAAACATAACTGTGTTCCAACAAAACTGTATTTGCAAAAAGTAGGTGACAAGGCAGTCTGTTGCTGACCCCTGACCTAATCTTTTTTGAGTATTTTGGCTTGAATCTTTTCCCTAAAAATTACGTACATATTAGTAATTCTACTGTTTAAAAGTAAACCAGTAATCAAATAAGTTTAGTTAAGTAGTTATTGATAGCAATTAATCAAGACAGCTATCTGTAAATATTTTGGTTCTATCTTTCAGACAGCTTTCTTCATGAGAAGTTAGGTTACACATGCTATCGTTTTAACAAGGAAATAGATTTTCTGGCAAAAAACATAAAAAAAAGCATTGCCACTGAGTCAATGCAGACTCATAGAGACAGAGTAGAACTGCCCATCGGAGTTCCAAGGCTGTAATCTTTATGGAAGCAGACTGCCACATCTTTCTCTGAGGAGCGGCTGGTACTTTGAACCATGGACAGTGGTATCATCAGGTGCAGATCACACCGGTGACAGTGTCAGATGGGGGTGACACCAAAATGATGGTCTATGAAATTTTTGTGCCGTTTCAGCAGAAATTTATTATTTTTTATAGAAATATCCTGTAGTTGTAACAACATTTTTTTTTTAATAAACAATCAATATACCAACAAGGCTAAAACTCTATGCTAATTTACTTTTTGAACCTTTCCAGTGCTTTCCGGTCAGCATTGTCATTATTACACAATTACAATTACACTGAGTTACGTAGTTTTGTCTGCATGCACCACAAGCACTCGCTGTTGTTTTTGTGGCTGCCAGTGTTTTTATAATCACTGATTTTATCACATTTTCTGGCGTTTTAGCTACAATATTGTGGTAATTAGCATGGGGCAGGGTAACACCATGAGTTACTGCACTGGGTAACAACAATCCTAGTGACATCACTGACCTCGGACATTTAGGTTAACAGCCAAGTGATTACCACACCACCATGGCTCTGGAGAAAACATTTTTCCATTGCCATCAAGTTGATTCTGACTCATGGTGACCATATAGGACATAACAGAACTGCCCCGTAGGGGTTCCAAAGCTATAATCTTTAGGGAAGCAGACTGCTGCATCTTTCTCCTGTGGAGTGGCTGGTGGGTTCTAACCTCTGACTTTTTGGTTAGTAGCCAAGCACTTAACCGTTGCGCCGTGAGGGCCCCTTGGAGAAAACATAGTAAGTGGAAATACAGTGTTAAATGCCTGTATTTTCCTCCTTACCCCACCTGGATTAATGTTTACTATTAGGCAAAATAGTCAAATCCAGAGCCTATTCTTTGAATCTAAGTAGACTGGAAGCAGGAAGCTATAGTAGTAAGTGCATAGAATTTGGGGCCAGGTTGATTGGTGTTAAAGTCTCAGATCTTCTATTTGCTAAGTATGTATCTTTGAAAAAAATACATAGTCTGACCATCAATTTCTTCATCTGTAAAACAGAGCTAATGCTATCTATCTTAGCAGGAGCTTTTGTATATTAAATGAGATGATGTATTTACATTTTCAAGATAAAATAAGTGATCAATAGTATTAGGTATTATTATTGGACAATAATCCTAATTCTTAATGTGTCAACAAACTTTTCTACATAAATTAGTCTTTTTCAATCAAACTATCTGAATCTGAACTATTCATTTTGAACCATAATAATAAAATAGTCTCTATTATTTTGGTATATTTACAGTTTATTTGGCATCTCTCCAACTAGACAGATACCTTCCACCTGGAGCTCTGTCTTTTAGTACTTGTCCATAAATCAGTAAGCTACACATGCTAATACCAATCTTGACCTAATGGTGAGCAAATCAATATTTATACCTGCTTGTCAAGGCCATTACCATACATTTCTTTCTCTCTTCTACACAATACCAAGCATCCATATTCGTGTTAGGGATCCATAATTAAAGTTGTGAGGCTCAATATCTCATCTCATCTTCAACAACCCAACCTTGTGACTTTATGATTTCGGTGTCTTCATATTTAAAAATAAGCCTAATCATTCTTTCTGTAATAGGACAGCAGATATAAAATAATTTTAATAAAAAGGTAGCATATAAAATTGTTTGATACGATCATTATTCTGGTTGTTAGAAAATGGATATTTACAGTAAATTTATAAGTCATCCAAGTTTAAAGTAATTTCAGTATGTGGATTAGAGGTAGTAGGTTACCAAACAGAATTCAAAGGAGGGTGGATTTCATTTCAGGTAATCATAAGGTGGATTTTTAAACAATTAGAACTGTTTAAAAAGAAATAGGCTTATTGATATGTGGTGAGATCCACACCAAAGTAAATGCTCACACAGAGTCTGGGTAACTGCTTGTAAGAAAATCAGGCAAGGTGCATCAATACTTCAACTTTTAAGCTTAATACTACTCTAGAATCAACTATTCTCTGGAGAAGACCAAACGAAGAAAAACACAAGATTAAAAAATAAGTAACTGGAGACTTCTGCTTCTGACCAAGGCAGAGTAACCGGGACTGAACTTATCCTTTCACTGTGTCAAATACAACTATAAAAATATATATTAAGCAATCATTTTCCAGTTTGGATAAGAAGCAGAGCAGAAATGTGATCCCTAAAACAATGGAAGAAAATCAGGTTAGCCTTATGTTTAGCCTTGCTTTCTACCTGGCAACACCTTGTGGACCACAGGTACATGAAAGTGGGTGGCAAACAGAGTTCAGCAAAGTTGCTCAACTGAGAAGACAAGATTACAGGTAGGGAAAACTAAGGTTTCTAGAATCTATGAGGAAAAATCCAGAAGAAGATGTATCTGTGTAGAGAAACAAATTCCGGAAATCCAGATATGGGCCTCATTGAGTCTTTTGCTGATTAGTTATCACGTGTGCAAAGGGTAAAAACTCTAAGAGTCTAGGCAAAGAGTAAATGGGGAGCTGTAAGGTGAAAGGATCAAAAAACTTAAATTCAAGAGATAGACATAATCCAAACTTAAGCACAGAAAGGAAAAAAAAAGCTCTGAAAAAATGAATAGTGGCTAAATGGCATGTTTGACAACATCAAGCAGTCTAACATATGAGTCTTAAAATGAGAAAAGAAAGAGAAAGGGGCAAAAAAATAATTGAAGAAATAATTGCTGAACTTTTCCAAATTTTAGGAAAAGTATAAACTGAGGCACTCAACAAAACTTAAGAAGGTTAAAATACAAAGAAAACTATACCAAGGCATATCATAATCACATTCCTGAATATCAGAGATGAAGAAAATCTTAAAATCAGCAGGAAAAAAAAAAGACATGTTAAGTAGAATAACAAACAAGATTTTGTTACTTGTATGAAGATTTGCAATCCAGACCACAATGAAACAAAGAAACAACTTCTTTGAAGTGCTAAAAGAAAAAAAAAAAATGCCAACAAAGTATTCAACACCCAGTGAAGACATCTTTGAAAATGAAGGTGAAATACTTCTTCAAACAATAAAGCTGAGAGCATTTTGTCATCAACATACTTGCTCTAGAAGAAATATCAAAGATGATTTTTAGACAGGATATAACAAATACATGAGTGAACAAAAAAGAAGGCAGAGCACCAGAAATAGCAAATAAATGTTGTTTGCCTTCATGTCGATCCGACTCCTACCGACCCTATCGGACAGAGTAGAACTGCCCCATAGGGTTTTCTAGGCTGTAATTCTTACAGGAACAGATCTCCAGGTCTTTGGTTCTATGGAGCTGCTGGTGAGTTCAAAGCACCAACCTTTTGGTCAGCAGCCAAGCACTTTAACCATTGCACCACCGGCACTCTTTGAAAGTAAATGGGTAAGCATTAAAAACAAACAAACTTGATTGTGTTTTCTGGTATCTTGTATCCGACTAAATATCCAGATCATAACAGTGATAAAATCTGGGGGGGGAAAAAAAAACTATTTCAGGTCACCAGAGAGTGGCAAAAGCAAGCAGCAAGTGGACAGGATTTGTTTCTCAAGAGGAAAAAAATCTTAAAAGGAACCAGAGAAAAAATGGGACATTACATATAAGAGAACAATAATAATAATGAAAGCTGACATCTCATCATACAAACAGAAGGCCAAAAGATAATGGAATGACATCATAAAAATGCTGAGGGAAAACACGCACTCAAAATTGTCAACTTAGAGTTCCATATCTAGCAAAAATATATTTAAAAAGGCAGACAAAATAAAGATGTTTTCAGATTTAAAAAATTATTGCAGCAGAAGCACACTATAAGAAACACTGAAATTCTTTAGACTTAAGGGAAATGATGCCATATGGAAATTTGGATCTATGGGAAAAAGTGAAGAGCACTAAAAATAGTAAATACGTAAATGAAAATAAGTGTTTCTTCATTTTTTAAAGTCAGTTTACTAAAGTGAAAATAATAACATCTGATAAGAATAGCAAAGAGATAGACGTCATAAATGCAGTTTTACCATTTAAAGATTCTTATATTAAATGTAGCCTTATATTAATTCAAACTAAACTATGCTAAATTAAAACGCATATTATAATATCAAGAGAAACAAATAAAAATCAACCAATTGTATCTAAGAGACCAAAAGAGAGGAGATAGAATAGAATAGATAGATACAGAGATACATAGATAGACAAGAAAGACAAAGAACAGAGGAAAAATAAAACAAACAGCAAGATGGCAATTTAAACATAAGCACTTCATTTAAATAGAAACAAATTGTGATATATTCATACAATAGAGCACTGCACAGCAATAAAAGGGAACAAACTATTGACACATGCAACAATGTGGATCAAATATAATTTAATTTCGTATTAAATATAAAAGAACTAAACACTACAAAAGGCAGGAAAGGTTAGACTGGAAAATGTAACAGTAAGCACATTCTATCGTTGAAGACATAGATAGGTTGAAAGAAAATGTATGGAACAATATTTATTCAAAAATAAATATAAGAAAACTTGTGTGGCTGTATTAATATCAGAACAAAATGAAATTCGAGAAAAAAGTATTACCAGAAATATAGTAGATTTCTTCATAATATTACATGTCAGATAATCCTAAATATGTATACAGCCAAAAACAGAGCTTCAATGTGCACAAAGAAAATTTTGACAGACTTATGAGAAAAATGCACTAAAACTTCCTCATAGTTGGAGATTATAATACTTCACTTTCTCTAACTGATAGAAGTAGACAAAAGATCGGTAACCATAGAGAAGATTTGAACAGCACTATGAACCAATGTGACATGATTGACATTTAAACAACACTAATCCAACAGCTACAGGATATACATTTTTCTCAAATGCACCCAGAACAGCCACTAGGATAGACTCAATGTTGAGTCACAAAACAAGTATCTGAGAATTTCAAAGGATATGTTTCCTGACCACACTGGAATTAACTTGTAAATCAAAAACAATAAGATATCTAGAAAATGTGCAAACATTTTTAAATTAGGCAACGTATCTCTAAATACTTGTATGTCAAAGAAGAAATCAAGAGGAAAATAGAAAATGTTTTCAACTGATAGTAATAAAAACACAGCATATCAAAATTTGTGGGATACAGCTAAAATGGTCCTTAAATAGAAATTTATACTTTTAAATACCAATATTAAAGAATGAGAAAGGTTTAAAATCAATTATCTAAGTTTCCACAGCAGGAAGACAGAAAAAGAAGAACAAAATAAACTGAAAGTATTATAAGTTGTTGTTGTTAGGTGCCCTCAAGTCAGGTCCGAATCATAGCAACCCTATGTACAACAGAACGAAACACTGTCTTCTTTATATAGTACAGCTTCTCAGATGTTTTGCTCAGCATACAGATTGAATAAGTATGGTGAAAGGATACAACCCTGACGCACGCCTTTCCTGACTTTAAACCACACGGTACTCCCTTGATCTGTTCGAACGTCTGCCTCTTGGTCTATGTACAGGTTCCACATGAGCACAATTAAATGTTCTGGAATTCCCATTCTTCACAATGTTATCCATAATTTGTTATGATCTGCATAGTTGAATGTCTTTGCATAGTCAATAACATACAGGTAAACATCTTTCTGGCATTTTCTGCTTTGGGCCAAAATCCATTTGATGTCAGCAATGATATCCCTCATTTCATGTCCTCTTCTGAATCCGGCTTGAA
>NW_004443952.1:2382809-2384472 GCF_000243295.1 Trichechus manatus latirostris | reverse complement strand
TATGTTGGAAAACAAAAAAAAAATACATAAAATTTTAGAAATTAAAAAAAAAAACTATCTTCTCTCTAGGACCTTTTTCTACCAATTATTGAATATCCTTCAGATGCTTAGATAAATGCTTGGGTAAACCATTTATTTCAAAATGTGAAGAAACAGAAGTTATTTCTCTTCAGAAAGAAATTAAAAAATTCCCATTTCCTGTTATTTTTACATCATATTATATTTCCCTTTTTGTTGTCACCTGTAGGAAGATCAATTTTAGACACTATGTATCATTTTAGCACCCTTACCAGCGCCTACTGTTTTTTATGGAAACAACTTTTGGAACCATACTGGATTTTCCAAATTATTCTCTCTCAAAGATTTTGTTATGTTTCCTGGCAAAAGAATGTTATTTCCATGAGAGGAGAATATGGATATTTAGAAAAATGCTTCCCTTTTTACTCTGCTATACCAACTACTTTTTTTTTCTGTGGGTCCTGGTCAAGAACGTGACAAATCTTATACAAGTTTTGTGCACCCATATCCTTATTTACTGGCTCTTATATTTGTGTTCTTTTAAAATTAGATTTTATTAAGCATAAGTTCCTATTGCAAGCTGTCCAAATTCTCTTCAGAAATCAGTGGTATTATAATAAGTGGATAAACGAGTGAATGATTCAATGAATCAATAAATTACCATTGAGTGAGCAGGCCTCAGATTCTTCTGTCTCTTGCTGAAAAAAACATGTTGTCATCGAGTCAATTCCAACCCATAGTGACCCTATAGGACAAAGTAGAACTGCTTCAGAGGATTTCCAAGATGGAATTGAATTGCCTACCTTTTGGTTAGCAGCCAAGCTCTTAACCACTGTGCCACCAAGGCTCCATCTCTAGCTGTGTTCTATTAAAAAAGCTCTCACTCGTATCTATGCAAAATGAAGAATTTTGGCCAGTGTGGTAAACAGGTCATTATACCTGAAGAAAGCAATCACTGTTCTAAATTAACTTCATTTTATAACACTCATGCTAATATCAGTCTCAGAAAATCATATCTCCTAGACAATCTAATACTTCCGCCCTGGTTTTCTTTTCCATTGGTTTCCCTAACTTTCCGAAGAAACATCTCTCTGTTGCTGTTGCAATGAGAGCTCTTTTCCTCACCCCAGTTTCTGGGCTCATCTGCAGGCTACATCAGCTGCTTCTTTCTTCCTGAGGGTGTGTAATGACAGTCAGATATGTTGGCCAGGCTGGTGCTGGGCAGCACTTTCATTCCTAATCAACTTTAGAACCAGGAGCTTCAGGTTGACCACTATCCCCCTGCACTGACCATCCTCCTCTAAGACAGTGGCCAGGAGCTGTGCCAGTTCTCTGGAATAACCCAGATATCCATGAAAGTGCCCCGGAGATGGGGCTATTGGCAGATGAATAAGATTTTTAATCCACTGTAGATTTTTCTGTAGCAAGAGGGATGCATTTGCTTTTGCTATTTCTTCCCCAATCATAAAGCTGTAGACAGGCCTTGCAGCAGATGGTGACAGTCTGAGGATCTCATTGTCAAGTGTAAAGACCACACATTGGTTTGAGGTGTCATGAGGCAGCCATCGCTCTGTGTGGTGGAGAAAACAGTAGCTGGATATGACTTCCTAGTGGATAAAGATTGGCCAAAATCATTCCACGACAT
>NW_004443952.1:2373375-2381521 GCF_000243295.1 Trichechus manatus latirostris | reverse complement strand
GGAGACGGCCTTTATACTTAGGGATGCAGGTTGTGCACAGCACATGCAAGCAGCATGGCCGTGACGAGCATCAGGAGTGAGCTGGGGAAGTTTCCATGGAGAAGGCTAGCAGTTTATAGAACAGATCCCTCTAGGTTTAATAATCACATCATTCTTTGATATATGCGTAGGTATTTTGAGTTCACAAGGGTCTTTCACCCACATTTTCTTATCAAATACAAATTGGACAAGTATATTATCCCCATTTTTCAGATGAAAAAACTAAGGCTGGAGACTTTGAGAGCTTCACCCAAGTTCACTAGACTCATGACAGCCACACTTTACATTCCAGCACAGTGATGGCCTGGTATGTTTTCCTTGTGCTGGCTGCCTTCCTCAAGCAGGATGACTAGAAATGACAGCCAGCATTGATATTAATCTTGCAGCGATGGCAGGATACCAGCACACGATGGTATCTTCAAAATGAAATATTAGCTCAGCCACGGGCTTTCTGTTTAAGGGCTGCCTGGAACCACAGGCAATACAGAGAATGAAAACAGCAAATTGAAAACGAATTCCACAGCTCTTTCCATACGTTTGCCAAAGTCTACACCCAGAGAGGGAGTAATGAGTTATCTACTGTCTGTTAGCAGCGGCAAGCCTGAGCACTGAGTGGCAAGACACTTCATTTCACTTTGAAATCAACTTTAGTTTGTATTTAGCGTCAGATTTTACAACTTTTATGTTTAGAGCTCACCAGGGCACAAACATCTGTAGGAACTTTTTTTGGCATATCTCTATGAGGACCTCAATTTCTCCTTTTCCAAACACAGGATTAGATGACACATTCTTTAAAGATTCTTTCTTCTGTGCTGGTTATGTGCTAAGTTTTTATCCCTAGCATGTAATTCAATTTTCTAACCTGGGATACTATGCTTTAATGACTGAGTTGCGATCTCTTTGCCTTTTGAAAAATAGCAAAACTTAGGTTCAAAACACTATGCCATATATCTTGGAAGTTGAAAGACCTCTCCAGGTTTTCTACAGATTCCTAAGGAGGAGGAAGTGTGAGACGGGGAAGAGCTATGTTCTCATGGCTATTAGGATATCCTGATTGAGTTTATGACTTGCCTTGTTGTCCTGCATTTGCGGACTCTGGTCTATGCTACATCACCTCGGACCAAAAATAACGCAGCCACATTTTCAGGCTTTATTCCAAGGGCCAGTTGCCCAAGGTATTTGTACGTGCAGTAAATTATACTGAAAGTTGCAAACAAAGAGGAGGGTTATATATTGCAGAATCACAAATAACAGCAAATTAACCATCAAATATCCTTAGTCTTAAATGTTCTTTAGGCAGTCCCATCTCTGGAGTTTTCAACTTGCCCCCAGGACCCCACATAACTCTCGGTTTAAAGCTACCTCCCTGATCTTCTCCGTGTCTTTCCCAACATTTCTATTTCTATCACAGAGCTTAGCTACCTCTTCGGTTAACCTTGCATCATGACAAGTCTTCTCGGGGCCTCACTTGCACCCCAAGAAGTTTACCAGGCATATTTCTTAAAAACAGAGCCCCTCGCTTAGGGAAATTCTGCAGTAAATTTTAAAGATATTAACATTTCCCTTCACTACAGATCCATTTGGTACTTAACAAGAAGCATGAACCCCGACAGCTGGTTGTTCAACAGATAAAACTTTCTGTGAGCATTTTCCATGTCATTAAGTGTTCTTCCACAATATCATTTTTAATGGCCACAGAGCATTTAAAGATATGCATGCCCTATAATTTATTTAACTGATCCTCGATTGTTGGACAATTAGGTTGGTTTCCAAAACTTACACAGTTTCAGGATTTTACCATTTTTTAAAAGCACTTGCCAGTTTGATAGGAGAAAAATGTCATTTCAGTGTTGTTTTATTTATATATATTTTTTGCTTGCCCATAAATGTAAACACTTTTCTTATTAATTGATAATTTAAATTGTAGTCCTCCATTCCATCAGCAGCCTTGTTGGCTCTGATTCCAAAATATGTATTAACTCTCTCCACTTCTTTCCCTCTTTGCTGCTGCCAGTCTAATCTGAACCACTATTTCACATGGCTATTGGTGGAGCAGTGGTTAAGAGCTACAGCTGCTAACCAAAAGGTCGGCAGTTTGAATCCACCAGCCCAGAGGCTCCTTGGAAACCCTATGGGACAGTTCTACTCTGTCCATAGGTTTGCCATGAGTTGGAATCGATTTGACAGCAATGGGTTTTTAGTCTGGTTGCAGTCATCTTCTAACTGGGCTTCCTGCATCCACACTTGTCCTCCTGCAAATAATTCCTTTCTTAAAAGATAAATTGGAAGGTCTGCCTTGAGTATTATGCTCTTTGAAGAACTATCTATATGGGATCAAATTGACAATAGCAACTTGAAAGATTAGATAGGAACCTTAAGGGGCAGTGAGTTAATATTAATGGGGGAGGAACAACACAGAAAAGGAGGGTGAGAATGGTTGCACAATTCAAAGAATGTAATCAATGTCATTGAATTGTATATGTGGAAACTGTTGAATTGGTGTATGTTTTGCTGTGGATATTCTCAACAGCAACAAGACAACTTGGATAATGGTCTGCCCCTGCTTAATCCAATGGAATGGCTTCCCAAGCCGCATGTACACAGTCTAAGCTCCATACTATAGCCTTCAAGGTTCTAATGACCTAGCCCCTGCCTAACTCACATTTCTGACCCCATCTTATACTGCTCTATCCCTTCACTCACTACCCTTCAGCCATCTTTCTGTTAAAAAAAAAAAATCCAGCTCACTCCTGATTCAGTGCCTTTACACTTGCTTTTCCCTCGGCTTGGATTATGCTCTCCACTCCCGCTTCCAACCCCAGATTATCACATAGCTGGTTCTGTCTTATCCTTCAGATCTCTACTCAAATACAATGTTCTCTGAGAGGACTTTCTCTGACCACCTAATCTAAATTAGCCTTTCCACTTCCTGAGAGTTGGAGTAGTATAGGCAAAGGTCCTGAGACATACAATTGTAGTTTCTTTATCATTTCTTAGTTGTAGAGCAAGGGAGGAGTAATGAAAGATTGCAATGAACAATTTATCAGAGGACATGTAATATAGGGCATCATTGTCTGTTGCCGTAAGTTGATTCCAACTCACAGCGACTCTATAGGGCATCATAGATCAGCTAAATAGCTTGTATTTTATTCTATAGGAAACTACGAAGACTTTTCAGCCCTCTGGATAGTTTCATTCAGCCATCATTTATTCATTCATCAATTATTTACTAAGGGCCTACTATATACCATACATTGATAGATGCTAAGGATGCAAAGATTATCTTTGCCTTTAAGGGACTTGCAGTTATTCTTAAGAGCCTAAGACACCACTTGTTTGTTAGTTTGTCACACTGGGGTGGCTTGCAAGTTCCTGTGATGCTGGAAGCTACATCACCAGTATTTCAACTACCAGCAGGGTCATCCATGGTGGACAGGTTTCAGCACAGTTTCCAGACTAGGAAGAAAGAACTGGAGATGTACTTTTGAAAATTATCCCATGAAAACCCTGTGCATCACAATAGAATATTGTCTGATATAGTGCTGGAAGATGAACCCTCTGGGTTAGAAAGCACTCAAAATACACAGTGGTGGCAACAATGGACTTGAGCATACCAACTATTATGGGGATGGCAAGGGACCAGGCCCTGTTTCCTTCTTTCATGCATGGAGTCATCATGAATTGGAGTCGACTCCACAACAACAAATGATAAGAACAACAACAAAATAGTCAATACCGCCATATCTTGTCCCCAAAGCACATATAAGAATCCTGATCCATGTGCTTTCTCCCATCCCCAAGTAGACTGCAATTCATTTAAGAAGATATCTTCTAAATAAAACAGTTAAGTTACATCAGGTTCTTGTGCTTGAAAGTCTCCTAACCTAAGGAGCTCTGCTCCCTTCACATGTTAATTGCCTCTGTAGTCATCTTCTAGCTCAAAGGCTGTAAATGAACATGCTAAAGCCCTTGGCTAAAGATGTAGATGCAAATCTCATCCAAAGGAGCCATAGAGACAAACTTCAAGTTCTTTCTTACCCAAAGGCTTCTTCCTCCTCCAGCCAGTTGTGGGAAGAGGTGAGGAATTAGTGAGGGGAATGCTGTCAGTTTTCATCTTTCTCCTTCTGATAGGGGAAGAGGCCTTGCACATCAATGAACATGCTGTCTTATTGACTATATTTCTACTCTGGATGTCCCGGAGATGGAAGGTGTCAGTTCCCATCCCTTTGATCCATCACTGCAGCATATTTGAGAGTGTAGAGGGGGCCTTTTTATGTTTCTTCCCTATCTCTTCTAATTATATTCAACAGAGGGAGACAAGTCTTATCTCCCCATAAGCAAGATACCTTCACCACTATGAAACGGTTTGCTCGCTCTTCTGGTTTGGGGGCAAAGATCAGTTCTGTCATTTTTGACCCATCAAGGTTAAGTAGACAGTTTTTTCCTTTAACAGACAGCAGAACAGTACAACTTGGATAATCTACACATAATGGCTCAGTAGCTGATTATCGTGGATACCCTCTAAAGCTAATATCAATCAAGAACACTTTTCCGATTGCATTGAATACACTATCAAGCACTTCTTCTAGAGTAGGGATTCTTAAAATTTGTATGCCTATGGACTTTGCTGGCAGTCTAGTAAAGCCTATGGAACTCTTCTATAGAAGATTAAAGATGGACACAATTTCTTTGACACGCCTACCAACAAGAGAGATCTGATTTGTCATCCCTTGAATTTGGTCTGAATTTAGTGACTCATTTGTAACCAAGAGAAGGCAGTGGAGGTGATGCCGTGTGACTTCTGAAGTGAGGTCAGAAGCAGTTATGTTGCTTCTGCCTTGACCTCTGAAACACTCTCTCCCTGAACACTACCTCTTGGGATTCTCCCTCTAAGAACTCAGCCATCATGGTGTAAGAAACCCAAGCCATGGGAAAGGTAGTTGTCTGGTCAAGAGCGCCATCTGAGCTCTGAGTCATCTTGAATGTCTAGCCCAGTTTAGCCTTCTGATGTGACTCCACTCCAGCCAACAGTGAACTACAACCATGTGACAGATCCCAGATGACAACTGCTTAGCCAAACCCGTCTCAAATCCCTAACCAGCAAAATCATGAGAAAATAAAACTATTTTAAGTTACTAAATTTTAGGGTAACCTGTTTTTACGGATTTAACTGTGTCCCCAAAACATGTGTATCAACTTGACTAGACCGTGATTGCCAGTATTGTGTGGTCATCCACCATTTTGTGATATGATGTGATCATCCTATGTGTTTTAAATCTAACCTTTATGATGTTAATGAGGCAGGACTGGAGTCAGTTATGTTAATAATGCAGGACTCAGTCTACAAGATTAGGTTGTATTTTGTGTCAATCTCTGTTGAGATATAAAAGAGAGAATCGAACAGAGAAGAGAGGGACTTCATGCCACCAAGAAGGAAGCACCAGGAGCAGAGTGCATCCTTTGGGCCTGAGGTCCCTGTGCTGAGAAGCTCCTAGACCAGGGAAAGATTGATGACAAGGACCTTCCCCCAGAACTGACAGAGAATGCCTTCGCTGGAGCTGATGTCCTGAATTCAGACTTCTAGCCTCCTAGACTATGAGAGAATAAATTTCTGTTTGTTAAAGCCACCCACTTGTGGTATTTTTGTCATAGCAGCACCAGATAACTAAGACACCTGGTATTAAGCAATAGGTAACCAGAACATATTCTCAAAGCAATGATTTTAAATGTGAAATATGTAGAATTACAAAGGAAACTAATTAAAGCTCATTTGTAAAATATGTTAAACAAATGTAATTCTAGCTCATTAAAAACTCATTTTTTGCTAATTCATTAAATAAAAAGAGATCGTAGTGTACTGTACTGAAATTTTGAAATAGTGAGGAGCAAAAATTATAATGAAAAATATGTGCTACAATCTTAATAAAATGGAAAAATTTCTAATTTTTGTTGTTGACAAATTTGCAGGTATTGCTAATTCAACTGTTGTTTGCTATCAAATTGGAGGACTTACTAAATTTTTGTTATATGTTACTGAAAATAAATATTTTTTTCCCACATAAGTTCACTGACTCCTTGGGGTATCCTTGAACCCCAGATTAAGAAACAGTGCTACAGATTTCCCTCATTCAGGTTTTTTTTTTTTTTTTAATGTTCTTCTTTATAACTGGAATAAATTTCATCCTCTAAACATTCAAAATCAATCCATCATTCAAGAATAAATATTATCTCCCCAACCAAGGCTTTGCAAACTCTACACCACCAGTTCAAACAATACTTCAGAATTTCCAAATCATTTCTTATCACTTAGGCACAAGTTATATGTTCCCTAATACAGTCAAAAGTTCTTTTTTTAAAATTTTTTTTATTGTACTTTAGATGAAGGCTTACAGAACAAATAGTTTCTACATGTACAATTCAGTGACGTCGATTACATTCTTCCAGTTGTGCTGCTATTCTCACTATCCTTTTCCAAATTATTCCATCACCATTATCTTCAACTCACTGCCCCCAGGCTTCCCATCAAAACTTTTGAGTTGCTGTTGTCAATTCGATCTCACATAGATAATTCTTCTTCTTTTTTTTTTTTTTTTGTACCTTAGGTGAAGGTTTACAGAACAAACAGTTTCTCATTAAACAGCACATATTGCCCTATGACAGTGGTTAACAACCCTACGACACGTCATCACTGTCCCTTCTCAACTTTGGGTTCCCTATCACCAGTAGAGTCAAAAGTTCTTAAGGAAAGGATCAATATCTTGTGAATCTATGTCTCAGAAACTAGCAAATTCTGTCTCTCAGAAACTAACAAAAATTGTTATATTTAGGAGGTTCACAATAATGTTATATTGGTTTAATCAGCGACCCCTAAAACTGATCATCAGTACCACCTAGAGAGCTTTTAATAAGTGCAGATACTCAAGTCCCAACCCCATCTACTGAATCATAATCACTGGGGTTGAGCCCAGGAATTAGTATTTTAATAAGCATGCCCCAAGAAATGTTTATGTATGTATAGGCAGCTTGACAGTAGCCTGGTCTTAGGAAACCACAGAACAAAAAACAATGAACAGATCAAATTGAATTCCCTTATCTGAGCATTAAAAGCCCCGCAAGATCTGGTCTCAAATGACCTGCTGTACTTTATTCCCACCAGTAACTTGAACATATCTTTGCAAAGTCCCAACCATCTCTTCATTGCTTTAATGTAGATCATTGTGACCCTAATACTCCCCAGCATGTTTTCTCCCTTTCAAAATGTGTGACTGAGAGCTTGACATAACTAATGCCATGATGAACCTATAAGTTTTTTTTTCTTTGCCTTCTCTTTTCCACATACCTTTGTTAATGACTTTCTTTTTCTCTGTCCTGCCACCTGTGGCTTACGACACCCTACAGGAAGATTAGAGCCCAGATGTCTGACATGTATATCTTAAGCCTGATAAGGAGATGTCCGGCATGTATCTCTTTAGTATGATAAAGAGTATATTGTAATTACCTTGTAATGAATAACTCATCTGGCCATGCCATCAGCAGACTACATAGACACTTCTAACCATTGTAAAATTCATATATAAGCTCTAATGTAAAAATGCCTTTTGAGGAGAGTTCCGGCAAGATAGCGCTCTAGACAGAAGCACCACGCCGTCCCTCCACAGCAAAGATCCGAAAAACTAAGCCAAACAGAGAATGCAACAATCCTGAAACCCTAGAACATCAAATGAAGAGGTAAAGAACTCAGCTGAGCGCCAAACAGAGTGAGAATACTGACAGAGAATGGAGAGTGAGGAGAGGTTCATGCAGAGGTCCCCTACCAGCTAACACAGCATGGATCCACCATCTTGAACTCCTATCGGAGATCAGCAAACGGGGGTACGAGAAAGCAACCTCATGGAGCATCCAGTGGGAGACAAAACAGCTGGTAATTTGCGGTGTGCGCTTTTCCACCCCCCACCCCTCTTCACCCCAGCTCGGCCTCCTCTGCTTCCCATGGCCACAGTCTCTTGACTGGGAAGCGCCAGCTGCTTGGATTCCACACACCCAAGCGGGCGGCTCTCTGGATGCCATTTGTTGGCTGCTAGTGTTGCTTTTTTTTTCTGCTTCTTTT
>NW_004443952.1:2361078-2366808 GCF_000243295.1 Trichechus manatus latirostris | reverse complement strand
TTGGCTCAACTGCTCCAGGGCATGGACCCTAAGCAGGCAACATCATCATTAGGATTGCTTCTCATATCACACAACTTTCCCATCTAGGAGAATCATAGACCTCAGCTGCTGTGTCTATTAGGTGACCCTGCTGCTCTGGCCATAACCAATTAGTCCAGAGTAGGTTCCAGAGCTAAGCAACCAATCAAAGGCATTGTCCAGGAGAACATGACCTGGAAATAAAGGAAGAGAGCCTGTCCCTTTCTGGTGGTGAGAGAAGGAATGTGAGGCTTGGAGGCTGCTTCTGGTCATGTTTCCTGCTATGTATATTATTGTTGTTGGTTGTCATTGAGCTGATTCCAACTTCTGGTGACCCCATGTGTGAACTTCATAGAGTGTTCAAGGCTCTCACCTTTTGGAAGCAGATCACCAGATCTTACTTCCAAGGTGCCTCTGGATGGGTTTGAACCACAAACCTTTTGGTTAGTAGTCCGGCCTTAAGGGGATATATAAAAGAGCATAAAGCAGGTCAACGGAGAGAAGCAATGCAAACGTCCTGGTGGTATTTCACTTCCTGGTTCTAATTGCCCCCAGGGTCATCTGCACTCTTCTTTTTCCATAGTCACATGGCATATCCCTTATTCTTCCTATAAGTTCCTCTTTCTGCCTCGGCTGGTTCAAGCTAAGTTCTGTCTCTGAGGACCAAGAGTATCCTGATACTAAAATGTTCCCATTCCTCAAACCTCAACTCAAAGTGAGAGACCCTTAAAATACCCCTCCTTTTTCTATTTTCTGCTCAGAGGCCCAGCGTGTTCTAACAGCTTGAGCCCACACTGAAATCTAGCCTTCCTGATCTTCTATAGCATTGATCATCTGTACCACATAAATTGGCAGACTTATTATCCTGTTCTGTTTCTTGTACTGACTCATTATTGTCTCAAATTCAACTAATGATATTTTTTAGGCTTTATTTAACTGTACCATTTTATACCTGGAAAGAACATTACAGATTTCTAATCTAAGCCACTCATTTGTACCAAAGAAAAAAATGATGCTAAGAGAGAAGTGACTTTCCTAAAGTCATATAACATTTTTCAAAGTAAGTTTTGCTCAGCCATGACAACATCAGCAAATAAAAAGTTGCCCGTGTGGTGAAACCAACTTAGGAAGAGGAGCATATTCTGCCTCTTTTAGCAACTGATGCTGTACATAAGCATAACAAAGCTTGGGAAATTCTGTAGCCAAAAAAAAAAAGCTAATTTGTTTCATCCCTGTTTTCTGGAAATTTGAGTATAGAAATCTTTTTTTCACCAAACACCTATTGATAAGCTGTTGAACTAGTGTTCTTTAGAATATACTTCAAGGACCTCTTTCTATTGATTTCTTTTCCTTTTACCAAACCTGACAACATCACAATCTCCAAAGAGAAGTTTTATCAATCTCTGCTGCCATAGTTGGATGAGTTTTACAACGCTCTCCATTATTTTTTTTTTAATTTAGTAGATTTTAACTATTTATCCTTCACATCTATAACTCTCTAGTACCACAAAACATATTCTGTAATCTGTATTTGAACTATAGCCACTCCAATTCCATGATCAAATTCTGAGAGAACAACTCTACTTCTCTGTCTCAGATGTAGCAAGGGGAAGAAGCCAGACCTTTGGATTTTGGACAGGAGACTTAGCACACATCTTATTGAGAGAAGAAATCTCATGCATAATATCTTCACGCTGAAAGGGACTTAACAAATAACATTGCAAAGCTTCCTTATTTTGCAGAAGTGAGATGGAGGTTCAGGGTAGAGAGGTGACCTTCCTGGTGTCACGTAGAGATTTTTGCTGGAGGCAATACTCAAAGCCAGACCTTTAGCTTCCCAGTCCTGTATCTTTTCCAAACAAATTTCACTGCCTTTGTTCAAGGTCTGGAAGTTGATTATTTGAGTTCATCCTCTTCCTTTTCCTCTTCCCCTTTCTCTTCTTCTTCCTTCCTATCATCCTCCTTCCCATCTCTTCCCTTCTCCTCCTGCTCATCCTCCTCTTCTTTTTTGTCCTCTGCTTCCTGTGTCCCCCTGCCATCTTCATCATCGTCACCATCCTAGTCTTCTTCTTCTCCTTTTGTAGTTTTTTTCAATGTGACAAAAACCCCATTAAATATTAAGCAAATTTAAAATTTCTCCAAAACCAAAAATCTCCATGCAATTGAAGAGCAACAGAGTCATTATTTAAAAATATTTTTGCTTCACAGATCTCTCTGCAACCTTATGAATGCAATAGCCAGGAAGAGTGCATATGTACACATACCAACAGGGCTTTGCACACACTTTTAGGGATTCATTTAGAGCACCATAAATTTAATCCATGTAGTATACATCAGTGCTTTTCAGACTTCACTGTGCATGCTAACTACCTGGGAATCTTGGTAAAATGAAGACATTATTACTCAGTAGGTCTGAGGTGGGGCCTGAGGCTCTGCATCACTAGCAAACCCCAGATAATTTCAAAACCCACAGGCGACTTTTTGAGTATACAGTAAAGATATAGACAAAAATCACCATTTGCATGTAGATTGGTCTTTTTAGTTTGTACAAAATCTTCACATTCTTTTACTTTCCTTCAAAATATTAAGAATAAATAATAATTATAGCAGTTTTGTAAAGTAAGAAAATGGAATATGTTTAAATAAATAAATACATCTATCCACCCACTCACCTCCACTCAGAAAGGAATAGAAAGATCAGAGTAGCCAAAGTAATTACCTAAAATCACAAATCTAGTAAGCTGTAGAACTAGATCATGAAACTCCCAAGGTCATGTGTTTTAAACACTATATAGTTATGATCTCTCTCTCTCTCCTCTCCTCTGACTCACTCACACACACACATACACATTACATGCATATATATATACATATATACACATACATATGGTAAGTAGAGGTAGTCATCCAAAATATTGACAAAAGTTCTGCCATTGTAAAGTAATAAAAACATAAATTGCCTCAATACTGATTTTTGCTAATTTTCTGTTTACATTGATTGGAGTTGAGACTCCGAATGTGTAGGAACTTGGGCCTGCCATAGATTAGGTATATTTTCTTTGACAAGTCACTTGACATCACTAAGCCTCAGATTCCATTTCCTGTTAAATAATTGAGCTTACTTATTGAAAATAGGAAATTTAGAGCTTGCTTTCTTTTTTTTTTTTTTACAATGCATGTGCATCTTGGTATTATGGAATACATGAGAACAAATTGAAAACAATATTGCTGTCATTATGGTTCAAATCCTTTGTGATGCCCTCTCCTTCCTCCTTCCCTTCTGTTTCTGCTATCATCAGCCTTGTGGGCAGATGGGATCCAAGCCTCCAGTGTGACTGCTCCTCCTTATGGAGCCAGGAAGTTGTATTCCTAAAAGCAAATGAATAGTCTGGAAGCACAGAGTGATCTGATTTAAATGCTGCGCAACCCTATAGATTCTCACTCCCCCCATAACCAGGTTAATCTCCAAGCCTGGGATGGGAAAAGACCATCACAAACTTTAAAAGGGACAACTTTGTTATTTCCAGGGCTTGATCAACTTGACTACATTAATAATGAAAGATCAAAGTCCTTATCAATTTAGGTCACACAAATAAGGAATGTGTGATCCTAGATTTTGATGAGGCTTGCTTTTGAAATAGATGGAGAAGTTTTGCCTTGCTTGTTGTGTAAATCATTAAGGTGAATAAAATTGTAATTAAAAAAATGTAACATATTAGAGCCTATAAGAAACTCACTCTTACATTCTCATTCAAGTATGACTTTTAAGGATAAGAAGAATAGCCAACATATATTGACCACTTACTCTGTCCAAGGCATGCTATGCTTGAAAGCTTACTGGTGGCATGTAGAAACTATTGAATTGATGAAAGTTTTGTTGTTTATATTTTCACCACAATTAAAAAAAAAGTTTACTGGTGTTATCTGATGTAATGCTCCATGGTAGCCACATGTGATAGATACTAACGTGCTTACCATTGTTAGACTAAGAAGCTGAGAATTAGAGCCAATAAGTAAGAGCTAGTGAGTGGTGAGGTGGGAAAACAAATTCAAGCTGTATGACTGCAAAGCCTATACATGTAACCTTACATATAGTGCATCTATTGGACGTCTTAATCATACATTACTCATTAGAGTGCATATATGAAAGTAAGTATTCAAGTATTTTATAGCTAGGCAGATGCATTAATTTGGTTCAGCATAACTTCTTGTTTGCAAATGTTTTATCAGAAGGATCTTTCTGGGCACTTAACTGAGAGTCAAAAAATTCCATCAAGGTGTAGTATACTGTTTACAAAAATGACAGCAATCATTCCCTCCTCACTCATTTCACAGGTGACTTTGCAGCAATTTTCTTCAAGAGGTAGAGTCTATTTCCACTCCCCTTGAGTTGCTATGAGTCTGCTATGAGTCAGAATTGACTCGACTGGCAACAGGTTTATTTTGTTTGTTTGGTTTTGGTTTTGGTTGAGTCTACACTAGCTTTGTGACTTGTTTTGGGCAATGACTTTAGCAGAAATGATGTTGCACCAGTTCTGAACAAAGCATCAAGAGAACTCACACACTTAAGCTTTCTGCCACTGCCCTGTGAACAACCTGGGCTAGCCTGTGGGAAAAGACTCATATGGCTCAGTCAGTCTTTAGCATGAGACAGTAGCCAGGCACTGCCAAATATGTGCATGTCATAAACCAACCTATTTCTAGCCGAGCTGCCAGATGAATACAGACACATGAGTAAACCCAGTTGAGATCAATTGAGCTGGCCCAGATCAGAAGAATTACCCAGTTTATCCATTGATTCATGTGCAACATTAAATGATGATTGGTTGTTTTAAGCCACTTAGAGGACCTTGCTATACAACAATAGATATGTAATACACCAGAAAAACAACAAGAAAAACACGTTTTCTTCCATGTTATCCATTTAGTTTCTTGTATCATTTATTCTTTCAATAATCATCTGATAAATGTCTCTTCTGACTGTATCTGAAATAGACCAAGCAGGAAGTATTAATTTGTGGCTCTAAATATGTTCTATTATATTGAGGCATCTGGTTACTTCAGAATCAGATAGAACAGGGCAGATAGGTGCTGTCTTTAGAATAAAGCACCTTTGCCATCTGGCATTAAACAACAATTGCTGAATTTAGCAAGTCTTATTGGCTGCTCTGGCCAAAACTCTGCTCCCCAATTCAACATCTGAGTCTCCTCACCTTTCTGTCCAGTTGTAATTTGGTTCTTTTTCCTGCATCCCTTGCACATTTCCCAGTGCCTATTTCTGTTCTCCTAGATCAATACAGCTAACTTGTTTTCTAACTCCCTTCAATTTGACCTACTTTATTTCTGTCCCAGTTCTTAATTCAGAATATCCCTGTGACGCATCTTATTGCTGCGCAAATGCCTCAGTTTACCCTAAGACAAAATTCTAACATGATGAATGGTACCCACTCCTCACCACCTGCCAGAATACTTTCCTTGTAGCGCCCTTGGGGCATAAAACACTAAAAATGATGACAGGAAAGAACTTGGCAGGTATGAAAGAGCTATAAATATACATGCTAACCCATAAATCAATACCAATAATAAATAAATTGCATTCAAGTGCTATTTAATTCTTCGTGATCATCAATAAAGATATAAAAAGTTCATTCCCAACACCCTCGCTGTGGTTACCCTCTCAGCATCTCCATGAAATTGCATGCGCTGGTAGTC
>NW_004443952.1:2358059-2360057 GCF_000243295.1 Trichechus manatus latirostris | reverse complement strand
CCCCCACTCCCCAGGGGAGCTTGAGGTTAGTCTCAGTAGGAGTTTAGTAGAAAGCATCCCACCCACTGAAACCTACCTTGCTGTCTTCCTTCCCGTTCCCTCTCCGGGGTCCCTTTTCTCCCCAAAACCATCTCCTTAGGTTCATAATTAGACTCGGCAACCTTCAAGCCCCTTCCACAAAGTGATGAGCTACTAAAAATACAGCCCTGCAGGAATACGTTCAACTTCTATTTCTGTTATTTTTTTAACACCAGTTTCAGATGAACAAAGCAGTTAAACAAAAGGAGGGAGAAAGTGCTGTGATTGCAAAGAGGGAACATCGCCACATACTTTGTTCATTTTAATTACACGAAGTCGTCATTTAGCAGGAACCCAAGGACTGCAAAGGAAAGCTTTCACAGATCTCCCTTCTTTTGATATTTCCCATTTAAAGCCTCTTCCAATGACCCTGAACATAAATACCAGCATTGTAACCCTGAAAACCCCTACATCTCTGTATAGCCCATCAGATGAAATAGGCACTGGTGCTTTTAAGGTGTGGGGGAAGGCTGGACATAATTGGACCATTCTGCTAATGAGACCTACTTCCATCACTCCACTGACTGTCTCATGGCATTTAAGATGCCATCTTAAAACTGGGTTACAGAAATGAGGGTGAGCATGTGGAGGAGGGGTATGTGGAGGACTCCTACTGTATACTAAAACTTCTCAGTCTTAAGAAATACATATACTAGACCAGAACGCCTATGTGAGAAAACAAAACAAAAGTCTTGCTCGTGTGACAATCTAAAATCTACATCTTTCTACTCATTATTTTAAATTTTTATTGTGACAGTCATCAGTGGCTCTGTTTCTTTGATAATATTGGGTGATATTTATATAATACACATATTGTATATCAGGTGTGCTGATAAAAATCTTTATATCAAATTAGCTTATTTAATCCCCATAACATAATTACGAGGAACTGCTATTTTTCCCTGCATTGTATATAAAAATACTGAGGTTTACATTGGTTCGATAACATAGTCAGTGTCATAGAACTAGCTCTTGGATGAGCCAGAATTTGAATCAAGGTGGTCTCAGTTGAAAGCCTGAGCCTTTAGCCACGTGGCACCCACTTGAGGAATTTAACCTATGAAGTCAAGTTCAATCTCACAAAATCCCATGTCATGCATTAATTCATTTAATGACCATTTATATAACTCCTTAGTACTAGGCAGTGAGGATGCTTAACAACTGAATCAGCATGATCTTGTCCTTTAAATTTCTGACAGTCTGGAGCAGGATAAATTTATTTACACACAATATCTGCTGTATGGTGAAACATGTTAACAGTCATTAGGGTTAGGGTGCTCAAAAGAGGGAGCTCCAAGAGCAGAGATAATGAAGTGACTGTGGCCAGCAGAAATCAAGGATGGCTTGAGGGGGGATTTCCACAAGATCACAGACTATGTCTTGCTACTTTTCCACTGTATATCTAGGAATTGTCTTTATTATCAATAAATGTTAGTTAAATAAAGGAATAAATAAGGAAATGAGTGTGTGACTGATTTTATGAATGAGAGCATGAATATAATTTTCAAGTAGATACCTGAAAGAAGAGTAGACATTTACCCAGCCGGCAAGGGAGAGAGGAAGTTTCCAAGACCGAGGATGTGAGGAACAGCATGGCAAGTTTGGAAACAGGAAATAATTAAGGGATCTAAATGCTCTGCTAGGAAAATTGAACTGTTAACCTGTAGATAATTAGTTGAAAGTCATTTGTCTATTTTTAAACAGTTGAGAGAAATGATCAGATAGGGATTTTGAAAAAGATAGTAGTGCCAGTAGAGAATGAGTTGAAGGGAGGCTTAAGAAATGGTAGAAAAGAAACCAATTTCTATTTATAAAAATTTAATTGAATTGCATTTCCCTGAATTGAATTGATAGGAAACATTGCAGAAAAATACTCTCTTGGAGATCATGTGTTCTGATATCTCAACTAACTGTCTTTCT
>NW_004443952.1:2354475-2356219 GCF_000243295.1 Trichechus manatus latirostris | reverse complement strand
AAAAAAAAAATCAAGTCCTGAAAGTCTCCCCAGTGTCAGGTACTGTGCTTGGTGCTGGTAAGGAAAAGACTAATGAAATATGGAAGAATCCCAGCTTGCAGTCATATCAGGGATGCGAGAAGTAACTAGATGATCACGGAGCCAAATGGTAAATGCTAAGAGAGGTATATAGTGTGTTTTGGAGGACACTGGGAGCACTTTACCTAGAAGTGTGAGAGTAGATGCTAAGGAGTGCACCCTGAGGAGGTAACATGAGAGCTGCAGACCCTACTGTGTATCGTGGAGATTCAGGAATGATGGACATTTCTTTAGTAGAGGTGGTGGCATGATGAAAGCCCTTTAAGAAATCCCAGGCCCTGTGCTCCTCAGAGATGAAGCCTGTTAACTTGGCATACTGCAGGCACCAATCTATGAAGCTGCCCTGCAAGGCTGGATGTTTCTCCATTCGCCACAAGCCACAAGTCAGAGAGAGATTGACCTTTCTACAGAAATGGACAAGGATTAGAGGTCAGGGATCGTGTTTAAATGGGTCACCTTTGAAGTCCTCAAGTTTCAGCAGATAAAAAGAGGTGCTGTTAGGCCTATCTTCCGGGCCTGCCTTTGATGCCCAGCCAAGGATATAAGAAATAAGATCATGGTGTCAGAACACAAATTCACATTTCCAGGAATATCCAAAGACCTTGATGTTTCCCCACATTTTAAGGCAAAGCAAGGAACCTTAACCTTTTCCTATCCTCTACTCATTTATAATTGATTTATAGCAACTTACAAGATCCTCTCCATCTTAGTTATTTATCTGTCACTGTGACGTGTTTAAAAGGATCAGTAAGTGTCATTTATTTAGTACTCACTGTGTGCAAGACTCTGTGCCAAGAGATTTATATACATATTAGCTCCTGTAATTTTCACAGCTACCCTATAAGGAAAAAACAAAGATCAGAGACGACAAGTAACTGGCCAAGTTCTCTCTCACAGCTAAGAAAACCCAGATCTGATACCAGTGCACAGATCTACATAGCAGAATAGACTGCCTCTCATGGAAATGATGCGCTTCAACCAACATCTTTCTTCCCCTGCTCAATAATCCTTCTTCCTCTTCATAAGTGGAGTAGTTGACTAAAGGTAAATTCAAGTAATTCAGTCAACATATGTTTAGTATCTACTATGTGTATGGTATTGTGCTTTGCATTATTGTTGTTGTGTGCCATCAAGTTGGTGTTGACTTATAGTGACCCCATGTGACAGAGTAGAATGTCCGCATACAGCTTTCTTGTCTGTAAGTAATCTTCACAGAAGCATATTGCCGGGTCTTTCTCCCGTGAAAATGTTGGGTGGATTCAAACCACCAACCTTTCCATTAACAGTAAAACACTTATTCATTGCACCACCAGGGCTCCTTGTGCTTTGCATTAGAGATATAAAAATCAGTTAAACCAGTCCCTTTTATCATGAAGCTCACAGCCTAACTCACCAGTTCTTTGGATCCTCCGAGCAAGCTAGAAGGACAGACCTATGACTTGAATCCAAGACCTGCCATAGAGCAATAATCTTTTCCTTAGACTAAATGAAGTAAGCTTTAGTGAGAGTGAAAAAAGATCTTAAAAATTACCTTCTTCCTCCCTGTGGGCTTTTTTCTTTTCTCTCTTCCCATCCTGCTATAATAGGATGTTAGGCCTAGGTGTGACTTCCCTTGGGGAGTTGTTTTAGCTCTGAAGAGATGAGAGCATTAAGTTGGAACCCTTGG
>NW_004443952.1:2352572-2353950 GCF_000243295.1 Trichechus manatus latirostris | reverse complement strand
TCATGACATTATTATGGGAACATGCTTCGCAAAGAGCTCTCTGTAGATGCTATTACCCCGCACGGCGGCTTTGGAAAGTGGGCTAAAGAAGCTGTGAGTTTGTGCGACAGCACATGTTAACATGAATTATAATATGTCAGGGGCCCCGTGTTAACGATCAGAGAACGTATTCAGCTCCTTTAAGGTTAATCAACTCGGCATTTGTGCCAGGTATAATGTCTAATTAAAATGATGGATGGGTGGAGAATGCCTCCAGGCAGAGGGAAGAGATGGCACAAAGAGGGAGCACCCGTGCCATATTGGTTTGGAAAATCAATAAGAAGAGCTCATTTTATCCCAGTATTATCTGTGCGTTTGCCATTAGTGGCTCATTTGAAAAAGCGCCAACTGGCTGATGAGTAGGCTCAGCACTGCTGCGTTGCTCTGTACTTAAGGATACTCTGGTTGGAGGAAGCTCAGCAGTGGCCCAGAATGTCTCTGGATGGTACCAGAGAGAGGGAAGTGACGATAAGCCAAAGGAGTGTGTTGGTCGAGAGGGTCCAAGAAGTCATCCTGGGTTCCACTTTGAATCGCCAAATCTGAGACTTGGGAGGAAGCTAGTGGAAAATGCCAGAAGGGTTGGAAAGAGAAAACCAGAGATCCAGCCTCAATTCTGTTACTAAATAGATTTTTAACCTTGGGGAAGTATTTTCCATCCTCAATTTCATCATCTGTAAATGTGCGTAATTATAACATTAGCTGCCTAACTACATAAGGTTGTTGTGAGAAGTGAAAGAACTTATAAATGTGAAAAGATTATGTAACAATATGTAAATTAATATACATGTATATATATAAATATATTTAAATATGTACCTGGCCAATGAATGTGGGAATGGTGCAGGACCAGACTTGGTTTCATTCTGTTATACATAAGGTCCATATGAGTCAGAGCCAACTCAACAGCAACTAACAATAGTTATCCATTTAATATATATTTATTGGGAATCTACTCTGTGCTAAACACTGCTGTAAGTACTAAGATTGTAGCAAGAAACAGATAATGTGATTGCTCCAAGGGAGCTAAGTGCCTAATGAGAGAGAAAGCATCTCACAGATACTTGATTATAGTCTACTTATATGTGGGAAAATCTCCTCATTCCATCTTTTCATAGGAAAAGTAACTCCAGGAATACCAACTGGAGGGTCACATTCATAGCAAATAATCAAGAAGAGTGAAAGGGAAGATTTTTATACACCAGTTCTTTCAAGAAGTAAATGGATGATGTTATTTAAACCACAGTGAATACATGCCTAAATATATGGTGATATAAATATGTGCCACTGCACCCTAAAACCCATTGCTGTCAAGTCGATTCCTACTCATAGCAACCCTATA
>NW_004443952.1:2309102-2351732 GCF_000243295.1 Trichechus manatus latirostris | reverse complement strand
TTGTGTCTCTGTCAGGGCAGTCATTGGTGGTAGCTGGGTACCATCTAATTCTTCTGGTCTCAGGCTGGTAGAGTCTCTGGTTCATGTGGTCCTTTGGGCTAGTATTTTCCTTGTGTCTTTGTTTTCTTTCATTCTCCTTTCCTCCGAGTAGGATGGGACCAATTGATGTATCTTAGGGACCAATTGATGTATCTTAGGGACCAATTGATGTATCTTAAATGGCTGCTCACAAGCTTTTAAGACCCCAGACACCACTCACCAAAGTGGGATATAGAACATTTCCTTAGTAAACTATGTTATTGGCATAACACCAGCTATCTTGATAGAGCAATGGACTAGAGCTCTTAGTAAATTTAGCTAAGTAATAGTTTTTAATTTATTAAGATCAAATATTGGTGACATTGTTTTAGGAAATAAGTCATAAATAACTCACATTAAGATATGGAATTGTTCACCCTTCACTTTGACAAACTGAACAGTGGAACAATGGACATAATTTTTTTGTTCCAGTTCACAGCCCACCAAGAGTACTTTTGCAGTCCACCAATAGGTTGCACACCATAATTTGAGAATTATGGATATAATGGGATTATTTGAGCTCTCTGGGATATCTCATCTGAACACTTCCTCTAATCTCAATCTGAACACTTCCTCATGGGATTACCGTCACCACTGCAAGGGAACTAAGGAGATTTACAGCTTACAAATTACGTGCATGCAGTTCATATTAATTCATGGATTCCTTCATTATGAGACTTTCATTAGATGTCTACTATTTATCAGTTGTTTTTGCTATAGATTGTTGTTGTTGTTGTCAGGCGGCGTCAATCAGTACCAGCTCACAGCAACCCTGTTATAGAACAGAGTAGAACTGCCCCATAGGGTTTCCAAGGAGTGGTTGGTGGATTTGAACTGCTGACCTTTTGGTTAGCAGCTGAGCTCTTAACCACTATGCCACCAGGGCGCCGCTATAGATTATAGGAGACACAAAAATTAACCAAGAAAATGCCCTTATTTGGCATCTGGATCTCACAGAACGAAACTATTTTAGGTCACATGATAGGCTGTCAGCAATTTATCTTACCATCTGGGATAAAGGAAATGCTGACATTTTGGCACAAGAGGAAGTGAGTTAGCAGAAGTGAATACTTACTAATGAATGGGTTTCAAAAGAAATCACTTATAGAGTTTCTGGAAATTCATGAGCCCCAGACTCCAAATTCTAGAAATGGATTCCAGTTTTCTTTCCCTTAACCTAAACATTGCTCAGGATTCCATGACACTGTAATCATTGTATAAAGTTGACACTTGTTATGAGGAAACAGTAAAGAGAAGAGGCTCATTCTTAGAAAGCACTCCATTAGTCTTAAATAGAAAGGATTACAGAAGAAATTCTTAATGAAGTGGTTATGGAAACAGATCAGAACTTGCATTTATGGCAAGAATATATAAAACTACACAACAAGAAATACTAAGTTAATTAAAAAGAAAAGCATTTCTGTTGATAATTTTCAATATGGAAAGAAGATGAACCTCACGAGATTATACATTGGAGGAGTGAGCAGTACGTAATTGAAAGGAGGAAGAGAGGAAGAAATGTATGACTGTCTCCTTCTGTATTCTGCACCTTGCTGACTTTGAATGTTTTATATTAATATATATTGAAGAACTAGTGTAAAAATGATCATAGTAAAAGTGTCAGAAAGTAACCAATTGGATATTAAAAATTCTGAAGCTCTGGACATGTTGAGTAGTGTCTATTATGAGTTGGGTGGGGTGGATAAGAATTAACTGCTGATGAGAAATCTAGTTAAAAAATGATTTGTAAAAATTTCTTAAACAATTATATGTCTCACTCTGTCTTTGTTGCTCCAACACTTATCCAGGAAAGTAAATTTTCTGGTTGGGTTTTAAGAAACAAAAGATGTAAAACAAAATGGAGGAGGAGAAGGAGAAGAAAAAGGAGGAAGAGACAACCATCACCATCATTACTATAACAAGTAAAAACATTAAGACTGTGCAATGAGCATTTATCAAGTGTCCACTATGTGCCAGGCTCCAAGAAAGTGTCTTACCAGTGTTATCTGAATCAGTTATCAAAATCCCTTTATGATATGGGTGGTCTCCATTTTGTAGAAGAGGACTCACACTGCACCACATGTCTAGTACGTTCCCAGTGACAATGACTACAGCAGTGTTGGGAATTGTGAGTTGAAAATTGAAAGGTCCCAGGGCAGCTCTAGTCTGTTGTCCTACTGCATTGTGGGATGTCATTGCTTCTATGTTATGCTAAATAATGTTGTTAGTTGCTGTTGAGTCAGCTCCAACTCATGGATTCTTTATGTATAACAGAATGAAACGTTGGTTGGTCCTGTGCCGTCTTCATGACTGTACAGCAGGTGTAAGACAATTGTTCTCAGAGCTGGTTCTTAGACTCAAGTGGTCTTCATTTATTTTAAAGGATTCATCTCGATTTTACAATATCATTATCTTGTGTTCTTAAATAAATGTATGCCATCTCTTACCTTGTTGTTGTTGTTGTTAGGTGACATTGAGTTGGTCCTGACTCATAGCAACCCTATGTACAACAGAACAAAGGGGAAGTGTTGCAGACATACATAGATTAATGTGTCCTATTACATACCAATCGCATCACCACCAATAGTATGATCTCTTGAACTTTATCAATAATGGAGCTGGTGAAGCTTTAATAAAAGATAAACTGAGGCCCAAACCTATGATGTTATTAATCCTCCTGTTTCCAACTTTGTATAAATGGTATAGAGGAGAGGGTAGTGGCATCTTGGCATCAAATAAACTTACCTGTTATTCCACTAAATCACCCATAAGCTGATAACTTAGGGTCTTTTTTAACATTGAGTCTGCTGCCCCAGAATTGTTAAATTGCAGTAAATTACAGCTGGTTTGGTGTGTCATAGAGTTTCTAAGATAATCAAGTGAAGCAATGGGTATGTGAAAATCTCGGTTAGTTGGAAAACTTCCCGAGCTTTTGGTATCTGACTTTGTTCATTGCCCTGGAAGAGGCCAAGAAAAAGACTTAAAAAAATGGTAAGGTACAGTCATTGCCTTAAATTTCTTAACAGTCAAAGTCAAGAATAACAATAATAATGAAGACATTAGAAGGAATCTGCAGTAAATTGTGTCATTCGAGAATGCAGAAAAAGTAATGATTGACAATTAACAGATATCTCCATGGTGGCTTCCGATAAAAGATATCATTTTGGAGTGGTTAATACTGAAGACTAGAGAGGAACCCACTATAGATCTGTGAGTAGTTCATGGCTAAAAGAAGAATAGAAGCAAGACATCAAGAGTGTGGACTCTCACAGATTACAAAGCCTCTGGTTTGCTTTTGAAGATATGCTTATGACATGATTATGGTGTGACTGAGAAAGTGCATGACATTTTACTAATTTAAGATTAGATTGAAATTAATGAGGACTGCCTTTTCGCTCTGGGGTCATCTTGGCCCTGAGACCTAGTAATAAGAATACAGTGTTAAGGAGTTATCACGGTGAGGATCTCTGTACTACTCTTCCCACAGAGTTTTAAAAAATGGAGACAATAGCATCATCTCTGTGCTGTATCAAGGCAAAAGTCAGGGACAGTGAAGAGAGCAGGAGCATCCTTTCTTCTAATGTATATTTCTTTTTGTTAATGCTTCAAAGCAAATGACATGAAAAATCCTCTGTAATGGTGATGAGCAGATTTTTCCATTTATAGATGATGACCACATGCATCGATAGCAGCACCATTCTTCATTTATGCTCAACCGAGTTTCTGCAAATAGAGAAATTGGCTAATTATCTACAAATTTTCATTCTTTATCACCACAGAATTTTAATGAACAAGAATTGCCATTTACTCATTTATATTTGTGAAGAGGGAACCATATTTCCCTTTGGTGCTTTCTCTCTCTATCTGTATTCTCAGATGTGATAGCATTTAGGGGAAATAAAATTCTAGTTGGTCATCTTCCCTTCATACAATGATCCTCTCTACTGTCTTCCTAACTACCATCCTCTGAATCAAGCTCTTGCCCTAAATAATGAGGATGAAGTAGAGATAGTTTGGAAATTGTCCTTGTTGTGTTATCTGCCTCTCTGTGAAGACAAGGCTTGGATTTAATTGGGTTGTACTCCAACAAGGTAATCAAATCAAATCAACCAATACCCACCGAGGACAACTATTACAAGGCAATGAGCTTGACAAAATGCCCCTTTACTAATTTCTGGCCTGAATTCTACAGACCCTAGAAGCATTTGGCACAGGGGTGCAACTTGCGTGCTGCTAAATGATCATCATCATTACCAGTAACAAGAGTTTATTATTGCACCAAAATGCCTTTAGAATCTGTCTCCTTCTCCTTTCCAACTGCTGCTATCTTGGTTCAGGCCCTCATGCGTCTGGCACCCGTAATACAATTATTTCTCTCTAGTATCCCTGCTCCGCTTACTTCCCTTCTAAACCATCCTCCCCATGGTGGCTGGAATTTTTTTTTCCCAAAGTATAGATCTGATTTTGTCCTCTCCCCAGCCATAAATAATGTTCAGTGGTTTTCTTCATCTGCTGCAAATTAATACAATACATGGTTCCAATATAAAGAGTAAATAATATTTTTGTGGAACACCTATGATGGTTTTCATTATATTTGGTATAATGTTAACTCAAGCATAAGTCTAGAGATAAATTTCTTACAATAGCAAGGTTTACACGTATCTGCCACCAAATCAAATTTACAAACAACATAACACAACCAAATGGAAAAACAAGTGTTGATACGATAATTGTTTCTTCTAAAACTGCATTATCAGATAGGATTTCACGACAGAAAGATGTGCTTGTGTGATAAATTTTACTTTATTACATGGACTTTACTTTTTAGATTTTGATATAATAGATAATCATTTGAGTTATTATCATCGTTAGATTTTGTTTCTTTTTAACTATAATATTATTTTTAATGTCTCAGTTATTTTGATGAACCAAATCAGTATAATAGAACACTCACCAATCTTAAAAACTAGTAATTATGCTTAAGAAAAAAAACTCTTCATTACACTTTTTACTTTCTTATTTCCTTTAATGAAATGGTGGGTTTTGGTATACATAAAGAGAGGATTCAATTATACATCCACCAAAATGGGACCGTTGTACTTACTGAAACTTTGTGTTCCGTATGGCTATACTACCTTGCAGAATGGGAGAAATCAATTTTAGATGGTCTTGTTTCTCTTCTTAAAATACTCTTCATTCCTGTTTTGTACAGCATGCCTTATCACCATTCACTCTTTTTTGCACAAATGTGACCATAAAAGAAAACTCAAAATGAGCATCAAAATAATGTGGTGGTGTTTGGTTATAAGGTAATTACACAGAAAATCCAAAATACACTTACCATTGAATTGAACAAAGAGTTTATAAAATAATTCTTATTATAATTCACATAAAGAAATAGTTAATAAATTTCATTGATTAAAGTGCCAAACTTTTAACCAACCCACATTTGTCTCCCTTACGCACTCCTCCACAAATATGACACAGTGTCTCAGATCACTTTGAGTCTATGCTCTAGAATGTCCTCCATCATATCTATATCCCTCTTCAGCCTCTCAAGAGATTGGAGTAATACCTCAACCTTTACGAAAACCCTCTGGGCAGATTAATTACTCCTCCCACCTTATCCCATTGAGGCTTTTTTTTTAAATGTCCACTCAAAAGACTTTTTGTTTCTTGTGTTTAGCTCTTTCTCTTTACTCTCTCCTTGCCTGTGTACCAACTCTCCCCCTTTACTTTAGATTTTAAGCTCCTCAAAGGCAAGACGAAGTATCCAGCACAGTGCCCAGCAATCAGTCAGTAGTCATTAATTAGAAAGAAACAGAGTAGAATGAGATGGGATGAGATGAGACAGAATGTGATAAGAGCAGATGAAAGAGCTATTAAGTCCATCAAACTCTGTCAGGAGCTTTGATGGTCATCAGATGTTGAGCCACCACCCTTAAGTTTGTGAGATGGAGCATCTACAAAAAGAAGAAAATACCCAGGAACCCCAAGAAGTGTATACAAATTACTAAATGAGTGATATGATCAGCAAGTAAAATTGGAATTCAAATAAGCAAGAAATGGTATGAGTAGAATGGAATCTTTCCAAGTGGGCCTTGAAGAAATCATCAAACCAAGAAAAGAAGATGGAAATAGAACTTCAGACAGTGTGCACTGTATGGTCAAAAGTGGAGATGAGCGGTGACAACAAATGTTCTGACTTGAGGTGATATGATAGGAGTGGAGAAAAAAGTCTTCTAGAGTTATTTCCAAGAAAATGGAGGGAATTCTAGTGGAAACTAAAATGGAGGTTCAAAAGCTTTAAATTTAGCTGTGAATTATCCAGCATGCCTCATTAAATGTAGGTTGTTTTTTTCAATCTAGTGGCTTTCAAACTAAATACTTGAAGCCCTTTGTGAAAACGAAGTCTCATTGGTAATGGACGCCCCTGCCCTATACAGATAAGCTCCTATGCCACCTCAAACTTTAATCCTTTAACCATATATTATTTTTAATACCCAGTTGTTTTGATGGACCAAATCAGGGTTATAGCAGAAAAGACAGAGCAAGACATATTATTAGGTGTTCAAGGAATTCTCACAAATTAATTTTAACTAGATATCTCACTAGCAGTAATTCTTATTCCCAACTCATAATAAGCACTAGTCAACATGTCCAACCTGCCCAGCAATTACCAAAAATATACGTAAATAATAGATAGTTCATTTATCTGACTTTCCCATTACAAATAAGCTCTGAGAAGAAAGGAACCAAAATTCTGTCTTGTCCAGAACCCTATCCCCAGCATCCTGCCCAGGGCTTGCCATATAATAGGCACTCAATAAATATTATGTGAAGCTAAAAGCAGGGCTTCTCTCATTGATGCTTCCAGTTACCCCTATTCTCTTTTTTCTTTTTTTTTTTTTTCTCAGTGTCCTCTGGCACGGCTTAGCACCGTGTCTAATTTTCAACAGAGTATATTTTGAATGATAATGCATGTGAACAAGTTTTAAACTCTAAAAATCATTTACCAGTCTTTGCCATATATAGAAATATAGTATATGGCCCTTACCCAAATTTTTCCTTAAAAAGCTGGAATAGAATCATGGACTTACTGGATCAAGACAAATATAATTGCTACAATATGCATTAAAAACTTTAATGGCTTCTCTGTGGACTTCAGTTCAATAAAAGCAGCCTAGGCCCAGATGTATCCAAAATAAATCACCCAAAAATTACTAGATACTGGTTAAATTTCAGTTTTTGAAGCCTTCATCTCCACTTCCCACAGATTTCCCTAGCCCAGCCAGCTCCAGAGCAATATATTCCATCCTTTCACATCTTTATTTACAGGTCCTGGAGGGAAGTTAGGCATGTGCCTGGCACTTTTTAGTTGGGAGCATACTTAGAAATAGTTTGGAAACTACTTTTTCTTGAACTTCCAAATTGTGTATGCGTGCGGTGGTTGGGGAGTCCCTGGGTGGTGCGAGTGGTTAACATGCTTGGCTACTAACCCAAAGGTCAGAGGTGAACCCAGAGGCACCTCAGAAGAAAAGCCTGGCGATCTACATCCAAAAAAAAAGCAGCCATTGAAAACCTATGTAGCATAGTTCTACTCTAACACACAGGAGCCCTGCTGGAGAAGTGGTTAAGAGCTCAGGCTGCTAACCAAAAGTTCAGCAATTTGAATCCACCTGCCACTCCTTGGAAGCCTTATGGGACAGTGCTACTCTTTCCTATAGCGTTGCTATGAGTCAGAATCAACTCAACAGCACACAGCAACAACAAACATGGGGTTGCCATGAGTCAGAATCAACTTGACAGCAACAGGTTCAATAGGCAGTTGTTAAAATGGTGCTAAGGTTGAGATAAAACTTTCAAGGGAAAAAATTTATTTGTAAAGCCTCAGAGCAATTTATTCTAAAAGAATCCTCCCTTCTGTGCTGCTTTTGTTTGAATAAAGACTGAAATTAAATGAGAAGTAGTAGATCTAAGTTTTAAAGTTCCCTAGTTCTGCATCAGACACACCTGAAACCAAATTCTGTCTTCAGTGCTTCCAGTGGTATGCTCTTATACAAGTGCCTTAACTCTTCTAAGCAGTAGTTTCCTTATTTGCAAAGTGCACGTATTATAGTACTTGCCTCCCAGGGTTGTTGTGAGGATGAAATGGCACATTGCCTGGTCTGTGAAGAGTCTTGATAATTTTGCGTTGGTATTATGGCCAGGCCCCAAAAGTTCCCAATCCGTGCCTTTTTTATTGTAACTACACCCCTGCCTATCCTGGTCATGAATTGGACACCAGAGGACATAACTCCTTGAGGGCAGGCAGTTTCTCTGTTTGGTTTCCTGTTCTATCTCCAACATTGATACTAGTGCCTAGAACACAGTAGGCATTCAATAAATATTTGTAGAACGAACAAATGAATGCTATAAAGAAAAAATGCTATAAAACAAAATGTGAATTACATACCATCTCCTTCCCATGTTCTCACAAAGCAGAGCAGCAAAATGGTTAAGAGCACGGACTCTGGATCCAACTGCATGGGTTTCCAGTCCTGGTTCTACTATTTACTAGATGTATTGTGTAGAGAAAATTTAATAATCTCTCAGACCTCTGTTTTCTCACATGTAAAATGGGGACAGCATTGGTACTTATTACTATAGGGTATTAAAGCAGCACGAAACTCATTGCCATCAAGTCCATTCTGACTTATACATTATTATATGTGAAGAACGTAGAGAAGTCCCTCACACACAGAGCACATTATGTATTAGATACCACTAACAATATTTTATTATAATGATTTTTTAGTGACATGTAGATTATAAAACACATCTGTGATTGATATTCCTAAATTTGTTTTGTGTTCATTGATTACACATATTATCTCATTTGACGCTCATCAGCAATCAAATGTGGGAGGTATTTTTCCCATTATACAGTTGAAGGAACTACGGTTCATAGATGTAATTAACTTTCCAGGACCACACATAAGCAGTAAGTGACAGAAAAGGGGATTAGGCCTAACTAATCTGAGTGACTTCAAACTTCTGTCAAACGTCCCACTAAAGCTCATAGAAGATTGTTTGTATTTGCAGGTCACTCAGGAAGATTTTTTCACACTACATTCCTGACCCTACTGCGTCAATGGTGGGAGTCAAGGGGAAGCTTTCCTTCGTGCTCCTATATGTAATTGTAACATGTAATATATGAAGTATGAATCCAGGAAAATTGGAAGTTGTCAAAAATGAAATGGAACACTTAAAGATTGATACCCTAGGCATTAGTGAGCTGAAATGAACTGGTACTGGCCATTTTGAATCAGACAATCATATGGACTACTATGCCAGGAATGACAAATAGAAGAGGAATAACATCACATTCATTGTCAGAAAGAACATTTCAAGATCTATCCTGAAGTACAACACTGTCAGTTACAGGATGATACCTATACACCTACACGGAAGACCAGTTAATACTATTATTACTCAAATTCACCCACAAACCACTAATACCAAAGATGAAGAAATTAAAGATTTTCACCAAATTCTGCAGTCTGAAATTGATCAAACACGCAGTCAAGATGCACTGATAATTACTGGTGATTGGAATGCAAAAGTTGGAAGCAAAGAGAAGGATCAGTAGTTGGAAAATAACGCCTTGGTGACAGAAACAATGCCAGAGATCACATGATAGAATTTTGCAAGACCAACGACCTATTCATTGGAAATACCATTTTTCAACAAAACAAATGTTGACTCTACACACGGATTTTACCAGATAGAATACACAAGAATCAAATTGACTACAACAGTGGAAACAGACAATGAAGAAGCTCAATATCATCGGTTGGAACTAGGCCAGGGGCTGACTGTGGAACAGATCATCAATTGCTCATAGGCAAGTTCAAGTTGAAGAAAATTAAAACAAGTCCACAAGAGCCAAAGAACAGCTTTGAATATATCTCACCTGAATTTAGAGACTATCTCAAGAATAGATTTGATGCTAATGACCGAAGACCAGACAAGTTATGGGATGACAACAAGGACATCATGCATGAAGAAAGCAAAATGTCATTAAAAAGAGAGGAGAGAAAGAAAAGACAAAAATGGATGTCAGAAGGGACTCTGAAACTTTCTCTTGAATGTAGAGTAGCTGAAGCATATGGACGAAATGATGAAGTCAAAGAGCTAAACAGAAGATTTCAAAGGGCAGCTCAAGAAGACAAAGTAAAGTCTTATAATGAAATGTGCAAAGGCCTAGAGTTAGAAAAGTAAAAGAGAAGAACATGCTCAGCATTTCTCAAGCTGAAAGAACTGAAGAAAAAATTCAAGCCTCAGGTTGTAATATTCCAGGGTTCTTTGGGAAAAATATTGAATGATGCAAGAAGCATCAAAAGCAGATGGAAGGAATGCAGAGTCACTGTACCAAAAAGAATTGGTCGATGCTCTACTATTTCAGGAAGTAGCATATGATCAAGAACCAATGGTACTGAAGGAAGAAGTCCAAGCTGCACTGAAGGCATTGGGCAGAAACAAGGTTTCAGGAATTGATGGAATACCAGTTAAGGTGTTTCAACAAACAAATGCAGAGCTGGAGGTGCTCACTTTATGCCAAGAAATTTGGAAGACAGCTACCTGGCCACCTGACTGGAAGAAATCCATATTTGTGCCCATTCCAAAGAAAGGTGATCCAATAGAATGCAGAAATTATCAAACAATATCATTAGTATCACACACAAGTAAATTTTACTGAAGATAATTCAAAAACAATTGCAGCAGCGCATTGACAGGGAACTGCCAGAAATTCAAGCTAGGTTCACAAGAGGATGTGGAATAACGGAGATCATTGCTAACATCAAGTGGATCACGGCTGAAAGCAGAGAATACCAGAAACATGTTTACCTGTGTTTTATTGACTATGAAAAGGCATTTGACTGTGTGGATCACAACAAAATATGGATAACATTGCAAAGAATGGGAATTCCAGAATACTTAATTGTGCTCATGTGGAACCTGTACATAGGCCAAAAAGCAGTCAAGGGCATACTGCATGGTGTAAATTAGGAAAGGTGTGCGTCAGGGTTTCATGCTTTCACCGTACTTATTCAATCGGTATTCTGAGCAAATAATCCAAGAAGAATGTGGCATCAGGATTGGAGGAAGACTCCTTAAAACCTAAAATATTCAAATAACACAACCTTGCTGCTAAAAGTTAAGAGGACTTAAAGCACTTACTGAAAAAGATCAACGACTACAGCCTTCAGTATGGATTACACCTCAACAAAAGAAAACAAAAAATCCTCTCAACTGGATCAATAATCAACATCATGATAAGCTAAGAAAATATTGAAGTTGTCAAGGATTTCATTTTATTTGGATCCACAATCAATGCCCATGGAAGCAGCAGTCAAGAAATCAAATGCCGTATTGCGTTGGGCAAATCTGCTGCAAAAGATCTCTATAAAGTGTTAAAAATCAAAGATATCATTTTTGAGGACTATGGTGCACTTGACCCAAGACATGGTAATTTTAATCATCTCATATGAATGCAAAAGCTGGACAATGAATAAGGAAAACTGAAGAATAATTGATGTCTTTGAATTACGGTGTTGGTGAAGAATATTGAATATACCATGGACTGCCAGAAGAATGAACAAATCTGTCTTGGAAGAAGTACAGCCAGAATTCTCCTTAGAAATGAGGATGGCATTTTTCTCTCACTTACTCTGGACGTGTTATCAGGAAGGTTCAGTCCCTGGAGAAGGACATCATGCTTGGTAAAGTAGAGGGTCAGTGAAAAAGAGGAAGACCCTCAAAGAGATGAATTGACACAGTGGTTGCAACAATGGGCTCAAACACAGCAATGATTGTGAGGATGGCGCTGGACTGGGCAGTGTTTTGTTCTGTTGTACATAGGGTCACTGTGAGTCAGAACTAACTTAACAGCACTTAACAACAGCTACAACATGTTTTCCTAATTTTTCGTGCCCAGCTTTGTCACAGCTCTGGCTCACAGTATGCTCTCAAGTGAGAGACATGTAAAGGAAATACTGCTAATTGTAGCCACACTTTCTGTAATTCATGACATTCCAGGCCAATACTCAACACTTTTAAATCTTTTCCCATATATTCCACACATAATTCTGTAAGATGGGTGTAATTACTGTCCTTTTAACAGGTAAAAATTCAGAAAGTAAGTATTTTTCCTCAGGCATCACAGCTTACATATAGCAGAATTGAGCTTTTAACAGGCCTAGATAGACATAGAGATAGCTGCTGTTGAGTTGACTCTAACTCATGGCGACCTAATATACAAAAGAATGAAATGTTACCCAGACCTGCATCGTCCTCATGATTGACGGCATGTTAGAGTCTATTGCTTTGACTATTGTGCCAATCTGTCTCACCAAGTATATCCCACACCCTTGTTGGCCCTCTAATTCACCCAACATGATGTCTTTCTCCAGTGATAGATCTCTCCTGATGGTGTGTTTAAAGCAAGCGAGTCAGACAAAGTTCTGTCATGATCCATACGGTTTTCATTGGCTAATTTTTGGAAATAGATCACCAGGACTTTCTTCCTGGGCAATCTTAGTCTGGAAGCTCCACTGAAACCTGTCCACCATGGGTGACTCTGCTGGTATTTGAAACACTGATGGCATAGTTTCCAGCATCATAGCAACATGCAAGCCACCACTGTACAAAAAACTGACAGATAAGTGGTGGTTAAATAGGCCTAGTGACCCAAAAGTTCGACTCTCTATATATTACCATGAACAAATGGACACATGATATTATGCCTGATCTTGACAAGTTTCATCAAAGACTTGAGAGAAAATGTAGGACTAAGCATACCAGCCGGCAAGTGATTGAACTGGATAGAGTCTCATTCCTTCTCTCTCTCTGGATTCAGGTTGCCATGGACAAAATAGAAATAATTAAGTGTCAATAACTAAAGTTTATTCCTGGCAAACAGCTGATGAGTATTTTCAGAGGCTCCTGTTTTTTTGACCTTTATGTGCCCTAGACAATGACAGAATCTTGTTGAAAGCTCTTTAAGCTGAAATTAATTTATGCTCAACAGTGATTAAAAGAGAAAGTGAGAAGGGGATGGAAATTAAAAAATCCATCTTTATTGCTGAGATCCCATTATGATTATAAGGAGAGGGAAAAATCAACGTGGTGAGTGCCAGCTGCAATCTGGTAAGGAGTTTAAACAGCCCGTCCTGCTTGGGAAATGTCCTTGGGTGGACAGATCCGTCTATCACTGAGGCTTTCAGAGAGAGGAGTTTATTTATCAGGGAATAGAATGTTGAGATGCTGGACTTGCTTTTGGAACTAGGACTGATGCCAGAAGCATAGCTGCTTTTGGAGGGATAGGCCAGTGAACTTGACAGATGAGGCCTCTTGAAAAGCTGGTTCTTGCAAGAACAGAGGTGGCTGAATTGCCATGCTCTGGGTTTCTTTTGGGACAGTTACTTTTGTATATGCCTCTCAGTGCTGATATATGTGTGTACCTGCCATTGATCCCCTACTCTCTGGGAGGGTTCTGGGGCCAAGGACCTTGCCTCAGTCATTTAGTATCCACATGATCCTTACACAGTGCACCATACTATCCATGCCCACAAAAGATGCTAACCATCTTTCCCAATCCTTTCCCCATTAGTTCTTCAAAAAAATAATATGTGTTAAGAACCTCCTATGTACCAGGCACTGCATCAGGCAATGGGGACAAAGATGTTAAGAGAGGCAATGTTCTTGTTTTCCTAGAGACAGCCAGAGACAGCGAGGCTAAATTCTCTTTCAAATTAAATTCAGAGTTCTCCAAAAGACAACTTAGACTCATACCATCTCAAGAGAACTAACATGTGCTAAGAACTTTCTACATGCCAAACACGTGACACATGATGTCTCATTTAATACTTTGTTGTTGTTGTTAGGCTGCCACCATGTCAGACCCCAATTCATGGCAACTCCATGCACAATGGGATAGGAGTGTTGTGATCCATAGGGTTTTCATTGTCTAATTTTTCAGAAGTAGATTACCAAGTCTTTTCTCCTAGCTCAACTTAGTCTAGAAGCTCTGCTGAAACCTGTTTAGCATCATAGCAACATTTGAGCCTCCGCTGCCAGATGCGTGGTTGCTGTGCTTGAGGTGCATTGGATGGGAATGGAACTCGAGCCCCACACATGAAAGGCAAAAATTCTACTCCTGAATTACCACTGCCCTCTTGAAACCATGAAAGTAAGGGTTCTTTTTCTGATTTTACAGATGAGTGAATGGAGGCTCAGAGAGGTGAAGTGACTCTTTGCCAAGGCCAGGGAATTTATACCTATACCTATTATGCACCAAATGCCGGGTTTTCTCTATTTCCCTCACCACTTCAAAGCTATAATGGTGCAGTGAGCATAAGTCTAAAGGGAGACCTGACTGCAGGTTTTAGCTCATCTTTTTTACTGGCTTTATGATCTTTGGAAAATCATTGTATCTCCTAGGGTATCAAGCTTCTCATCTGTAGCAAAACGAATAAGATTTCCTGACCTTTCTCTTTCACAAGTTAATCTGAGGCTCAGAGGAGACAATGTATGCAGAAGTGCTTCACAAACGTAAGCTATTATCATTATATAGTTCAGCCTCTGCTAATACATGAACCTTCTCCATAGCTGGACTTAATGTATCTCATAATCATTTATATTTAAAAAAAAATGAAACTGACACTCTTGTATCGCCTTGTGTAGGAGTGTAGCTAGAGGACAGATGTGTAAGCTATGATCCTCCAATTTGGTTTAATTATCATCGGACATATACTCAGAAGGAAAAATTGCCTTATTTCAAGGCAGGAAAAAACAGAGTGAGTTGAATCTCTAAAAATGTTAATAGTAAAGATAATAATTGTAACTATTATTTTAGCGTGCTTTATGGTTTCAAAAGGTTCTCATATCATCTTTTAGTTGATTCTTACTATAATTTCATGGAATTCAGTGTTGATAAGAGCAGGAAAGTGACAGTTTGCTGAGGGGGAGGTGTGTCCCTGTGACCGTGTACAAAGTCAGAAGTTGTGGCATAGGAGGAAACTGAGGAGGACTAGAGTTGGGATGATAGAATCCGCCAACTCACTGGGTGCCTTTGAGGAAGTCATTTTATCTGACTAGATCTCAACTTCTCCGTTTGTAAAAAAGAGTCATAGTAATAGATAGTCTTTTTCTTAAGGTTGTAATAATTTGATGAAAAATGAATTCCTTAAAGTACTAAGAATATATTAAGCATTGTTAATAAGCATTGCTTAATTGCTAAGAGCTAACCCACAATTCTAGGCTTCTTTGAGATTGGAGATTTTCAACATAATTCAAACATCATGATGTGTTATTCAAGGGGCTGGAAGTCAATGGATCCTATTGACCTGCAACAGAATCTTGTCCTGCAAGTTTTGCAGAAGTTATATGCAGGAAATAAAGCCTAGATAGAAATCAAACAATCACTTTAATAATAGCAGTACAAGCACCCAATACCCCAAGGTGAAATGGAGTTGGAACATGTGGCTTAGAATTGAAACCTAGAAAGTACTTTCTACTCCCACCTGTTCCCCTTCCCTCAGAATCCCTCAGAATTGGGATTCTCAGGAATTCTTGCTATGAATAAGAGAGATAGAGACAGAGAGAGTTAGGCAGAGAGAGAATAAGAGATGGCTGACTTAACCCAGAGGCCAAACCCTGCCAGAGCTGTTCACCACATGAGTGGAGGAAGTAATAACTGTACAGGAGGGAACAATGCATGTACACTTTGAACACACAATGACACTTCCTACATGTGAATGTGGCCCTTTACAGGAAAGGTGATGAGTTAGGAGACAAGTGATTATAGACTGAAGCTTCATTTCACAGGAAAGGAGCAAAATGTTCCCTTCTCTGCAGGGTTATGATTAGTTTTGGTACCTGGTCAAAAACTTTCAAGGGGTCCACTTTGCCAAGATCAACATTCCCCATGATGCATTCCGTAGAGCATGAGTTTCCCAAGATATAATAGATACTGGAAAAGAATTCTGTGGGAAAAAATAGGTTTGGGAAACGTAGAGTTAAACAGTTTATTTGATCTCTTTACTGTAGGACTTCTCAGAGCTCTTTATATACTGGTATGCATTATGTGTTTCTGTAATATGCAGAATATTCATACACGTCTAACATAGAAGCCATTTATAGTGGAGCATGTCTGTGAACTAATGTTATGGCAAATATAGTATGGAAACTGTCTATCTAAAAGGTAAAATCCCAAACTAGGCATACTTTCTTCATGACTAACCCCAATCTCAGTGGCTGATTTCTCACTCATCAGAGTTCTTGGTTGGGCAATTCTCCTGGGCAGCTTCCCACTAGGCAGTATCCTTGAGAAACCAAGATGCTTTTATCCTGTGGCTCCACCATCTCAAAGACCTTCCCTTCTAGCCTAATGGTCCAGAGAGAAAGACTATGGAAGGAAAACGCCTGAGCCATTAGGCCTAGGAGTGCATATCCTTTCAGCCCATATTTCACTGGTCATGATTCAGTCGTGTTGTCCTACCCAGACACAAAGGTGTCTGAAAAATGTGCACAGTTTTCTTTCTCTGTGCACAGAAAGAAAACAAAATATACACACCACTGTTTTATCCATACTAGTCACTTTGAAGCTCTGCACTCTCTAGCCTGAAAATTACCTGCTAGGCTCTAGCTCAACCCATTTTATGTTCTGTTGTTCATCGCTTGGTTCCTTGTATGTCTGTCTTGCTACTTTTGTCCAGTTTCCCCATCTCCCTAAATCAGATTCCTTTCTTTCCCTCCTTGTGTCTGAGAGGAAACCCTATCCATCATCAAATGACACATTGGAATCCCATTTCTTCCATTATGCTCTCTCTGGTCAGCCTATAATGTCTGTTCCAGCGAAAGTCTTCTCTCCTTCCTATATAACATTATTTATCTCTCTAATATAGTGCCAGATACTGATTAGTATTAATTGGAGACTGTTAACTCACTCCCTTAATAACCTGGGAGGAGGGGGACAGCATGGTGTAGAAAGAACAGCAGGGTCTTGAGAACAAGACAGTTCTAGGTTGGAATCCTGGTTTTATCACTTACTAACTGTATTATCTTTGGAAGATATCTTTACCACTCTGTAGGGTTTCTTCACCTGAAAATTGGGGATTTAAAACCTTTCTAATAAGTTGTAGGGAAGTTCAAATGGCGTAAGACACAAAGAACTTTAACACAGTGTGACTACCACACAGGAAGTCATCCATAAATATTGGTTGTAGTTGTTGTTACTTGGAGCCAGCCAGACTTGAGTTCCAATCCTGGCCCTGTCCTTATTAGGTCTCTGACTTGGGGAAAATTAGCTTAACCTGCTGAGTATTGGCTTCTTCATTTATAAAAATAGAAATAACTCTCCCTTCTTAAATAGATAGTGTGAAAAAATGCCTGTCAAAATACCTTGTACGTAGTAGAAACACAAATAATCAGTAGATTTTTTGCAGAACACCACCATCCTCAATTCAAAGCATAAAAATATCTATTCATTTAATGATTCTGTCTATGAGGGGAAGGAAAAAAAAGTCTCCTCCATATAACTTGCTTTTGTGCCAGAGGACCTGTAGCCAGGTAGTTCTTCATTAATACCCCTCTAAATCTTCGAAGCTGTAATCTGAGCCCAGGTCTTTTCTGACGTGAACTCAGTCACGTTCCTTCTTATACTATCCTTTTAGGCACTTGAAGACTGTTAAATCAGCCCCTCATCTTTCTCTTCTCCAGGCTGAATTCTTTTAATCTCTCATCCCAAGTTCCCTTTTCCAGCCCTTTAATAGTTCCCTATTGCACTCCCCCTTCCATTTCTGAACATTGCAGAAGCACAGGACACCAAAGGTCCTCCAGTAATATGTGGAAATAGCAAGAACTTACTCAAGAAACCAATTAGTAAAGGGCAGTGTTCATATATATATATATATATACACGGACAGTTAGAAACAAGCTCCGCAAATTTCACTTTACTCCCTACTACCAATCCCACTCCTATCATCGTCTCCAAATTCAACAGCAGGTGACATTTATTTCACAGATATTCTTCTATGCATAAAGCACGTCAGCCATTTATGTCCAGATATTTCACTCACTTGATTCAATAGTAAGTACCTACTTTGTATCAGGAGCTATTCTATAGTCAGAGAGCATTCTGGAAGAAGCCCTATTTTCATGGATACAAATTAAGCAAATAAACTAATAACTCATGATCACGTAATAGCTGTGGATATAGACATTAGAGAAAGCTGTCACGTATGGGCAAAAACAAACAGTCTTTGGTCTCAGAACATGAATCTCTCACTTATTAGCTGTGGGTCTTTGTATGAGTGAATCCTTTCTTTAAACCTAAGTTTTTGTCATTTGTGGATATGATTATTACCAACAATCCTTCAGGGTTTTCTTGAAAATTAAATAAATGAACGCACAAAAAAATCTAGCTCCGTGCCTGACACTTAATACTCAAGAAAGCACTTTAGTTTCCTGCCCTTATTTTGCATTAAAAAAAAAAAAAGAAGAAGAAAGAAAGAAATATCAAGTAAAGAAATCATAGTGGTAAAAAGCCAAATAGAGAACTCAAATAGAGAACTCAGGTTTGAGTTTGTTAATACACATTCATTTTGATATTTTTCTTCGTTTCTTTTAAGCACCTAAGATAACAGTGTCTGCCATTCTTACTAGCCTGGGGTCAAATTATTCAGGTCAAAATCTTAATCAAAACATGTTTCTTTCACAATCTCCCCTTCTGTTCCACCTTTGTTCTACTAAACATCTTCCTTTGGTTCACAATGACCTGCCTCCCTCACCCTCTCCCATTGCCTCATTTCCCTTGTCCAACCTATTCCCACCTTGTTCCTCCATTTTCTTTATTTTAAAAAAATGTGTTTTAGGTGAAAGTTTACAGCCCAAATTAGTTTCTCATTCAAAAATTTATAGACAATTTGTTCTGTGACATTGGTTGCAATCCCTGCAATGTGTCAGTACTCTCCTCATTTCCCTTTCCACCCTGGGTTCTCCACGTACATTTGTCCAGTTTTCCTGTCCCTTCCTGCTTTGCTTTTGGGCAGGTGTTGCCCATTTGGTCTCAATACTTGATTGAACTAAGAAGCATCTTCCTCACTTGTGTTATTGTTTGTTTTATAGGCCTGTCTAATCTTTGGCTGAAAGGTGGACTTTGGGAGTAGCTTCAGTTCTGAGTTAGCAAGGTATCTGGGATCCACAGTCTTGGGGTTCCTCCAATCTCTGTCAGATCAGTTTAACTCTGGTCTTTTTTTGTGAATGTGAATTTTCTTCTACATTTTTCTCCTGTTCTGTCTAGGACCCTCTATTGTGATCCCTGTTGGAACTGTCAGTGGTGGTAGCCAGACACTATCTAGTTCTTCTAGGCTCAGGCTGATGGAGGCGTTGGTTCATGTAGTCCATTAGTCCTTTGGACTAGTATTTCCCTTGTGTCTTTGGTTTTCTTCATTATCCTTTGTTCCGAACCTGATGGACCAAGAGATGTATCTTAAATGACCACTCACAAGTTTTTAAGACCCCAAACACTACTCACCAAAGCAGGATGTAGAACATTGTCTTTATGAACTGTGTTATGCCAATTGAGCTAGATGTCCCGTGACACCATGGTGACCAGCCCTCAGCCCCAGTACCTTGATCCACCAAGGAGTTTGGATGTGTCTAGAAAGCTTCTATGACTTAGCCTTGGTCAAGTTGTGCTGCCTTCCCCTGTATTTTGTGTTGTCTTTCCCCTCACCAAAGACAACACTTGCCTACTATCTAGTTAGTGATTACCCCCCCCACCCCTCTCTGCCCTTGTAACCATCAAAGATTGTTTTTTCTGTGCGTAAACCTTTTCTTGGGTTTTTATAATAGTGGTCTCATACAATATTTGTCCTTTTGTAATTGACTTACTTCAATCAGCATTATACCCTCCCGATTCATCCATGTTGTGAGATGTTTCACAGATTCATCATTGTTCTTTATTTTTGCATAGTATTCCATTGTGTGTATGTACCATAATTTGTTTATCCATTCATCTGTTAATGGACACTTAGGTTGTTTTCTTCTTTTTTGCTACTGTGAATAATGCTGCAATGAATATGGGTGTGCATATGTCTAATGTGAGGACTCTTATTTCTCTAGGATATATTCCTAGGAGTGGGATTGCTGGGTCATGTGATATTTCTATTTCTAGCTTTTTAAGGAGGTGTCATGTCATTTTCCATAGTGATTGTACCATTTTACGTTCCCACTAGCAGTGCATAAGAGTTTCCATATCCCTGCAATCTCTCCAACATTTATTATTTTCGTTTTCAAATTAGTGCCAGTAATGTCAAGGTAAGATGGTATCTCACTGTAGTTTTGATTTGCATTTCTCTAATGGCTAATGATCTCAAGCATTATGAGACACATTCCTCATGTATCTGTTAGCCGAGCCACCTGAATGTCCTCTTTGGTGAAGTGTCTGTTCATATCCTTTGTGAATTTTTTAACTGAATTATTTTTCTTTCTGTTGTTGAGGTGTTGAAGTATTCTATAGACTTTAGAGATTAGACTCGTGTCAGATGTGTCATAGCTAGAATCTTTTTTCCCCAGTCTATAGATTCTCCTTTTACTCTTTTGGTGAAGTCTTTTGATGAGCATAAATGTTTAATTTTTAAAGCTCCAGGTTGTATAGTTTATCTTCTGGTGTTTGTGCATCGTTAGTTATGGTTTGTATTGTATTTATACCATGTATTAGGGCCCCTAGCATTGTCCCTATTTTTTCTTCCATGATCTTTATTGTTTTAGGTTTTATATTTAGATATTTGATCCATTTTGAGTTAGTTTTTGTGTATAGCGTGAGGTATGGGTCCTGTTTCATTTTTTTTCAGACGTATATCCAGTTTTGCCAGCACCAAAAGACTGTCTTTTTCCCCATTTAATGGACTTTGCTCCTTTATCAAAGATGAGCTGACTGTAGGTGGATGGATTTACATCTGGGTTCTTGATTCTGTTGCATTGGTCTATATTGTCTGTCCTTGTAGGAATACAAGCTTTTTGACTGTAATGGCTGTATGATAGTTTCTAAGATAAGGTACGTGAGACCTCCTACTTTGTTCTTTTTCTTAAATAATAGTTTGCATATCCGGGACTTCTTTCCTTTCCATATAAAGTTGGTAATTAGTTTTTTCATCTTATTAAAGAATGCTGTTGATATGTAGATCAGGATTGAATTATATCTGTAGATCGCTTTGGATAGGATTGACATTTTCACAATGTTGAGTCTTCCTACCCGTGAGCATGGTATGTTTTTCCATGTATGTAGGTGTCTTTTGGTTTTTTGCAAGAGCGTTTTGTAGTTTTCTTTGTGTAAGTCTTTTACATCCTTGGTTAGATTTATTCCTAAATATCTTATCTTTTTAGGGACTATTATAAATGGCATTCTTTTCCTGATTTCCTTTTCAAAGTTCTCTTTGTTGGTGTATAGGAATCCAATTGATTTTTGTATGTTGATTTTGTATCCTGCTACTCAGCTGAATCTGTTAGTTCCAGTAGTTTCCTTGTGGAATCTTTGGAGTTCTCTGTGTATAGGATCATATTATCTGCAAAAAGGGATAGTTTTACTTCTTACTTTCCAATTTGGATGCCCTTTATTTCTTTTTCTTGCCTTATTGCCCTAGCTAGGACTTCCAGCACAATGTTACATGGTAGTGGTAATAAAGGGCATCCTTGTCTTGCTCACATTCTCAGGGGGAATGCTTTCAGCCTCTCTCCCTTGAGAATGATGTTGGCTGTTGATTTCGTGTAGATGCTCTTTATTCATTTATTTTATTGTGCTTTAGGTAAAGGTTTACAGGGGAAATTAGTTTCTCATTAAATAATTAATACACATATTGTTTTGTGTCATTGGTTGCCAACCCTGCAATGTGTCAACATCTCCCCTTGTCGACCTTGGTTTCCCCATTTCCATTAATCCAGCTGTCTTGTCCCCTCCTGCCTTCTCGTCCTTGCCCCTGGGCTGGTATGCCCATACAGTGTAGTATACATGGTTGAGCTACTGTATTATTGCTTGTTTTATGAAACTTCTAACCTTTGACTAAAAGATGAGCCTCAGGAATGACTTCAGTACTGAGTTAAAAGGGTGTCCAGGGGGCCATACTCTCGGGGTTTCTCCAGTCTCTGTCAGACCAGTAAGTCTGATCTTTTTTTGTGAGTTAGAATTTTGTCCTATATTTTTTCTCCAGCTCTGTCTGGGACTGTCTATTGCGAACACTGTCAGAGCAGTCTGTGGTGGTAGCCGGGCACCATCTAGTTGAGCTAGACTCAGTCTTTTAGAGGCTGTTGTAATTGTTATCCATTAGTCCTTTGGACTAATCTTTCTCTTGTGTCTATGTTTTGTTTTAGTTTTTATTGTGTTTAGATGAAGATTTACAAAGCAAATTAGTTTCTCATTAAACAATTAATACACATATTGTTTTGTGATATTGGTTGCCAACTCCACAACTTGTCAACACTTTCCCGTTCTCAACCTTGGGTTCTCCATTTCCATTTGTCCAGCTTTCCTGTCCCCTCCTGCCTTCTTGCCTTTGCCCGTCGGCTGATGTGCCCATTTAGTCTTCTATATGTGGTTGAGCTACTTGTATTATTGTTTGTTTTATAGGCCTGTCTAATCTTTGACTGAAGGGTGAACCTCAGGAATGAATTCAGTACTGAGTTAAAAGTGCGTCCGGGGGCCATACTCTTGGGATTTCTCCAGTCTCTGTCAGACCAGTAAGTCTGTTTTTTTTTTTTTTTTTTTTTTTGGTGAGTTAGAATTTTGTTCTACCTTTTTCTCCAGTTCTGTCCAGCACCCTCTATTGTGATCCCTTTCAGAGCAGCTGGTGGTGGTAGCTAGGCACCATCTGACTGTGCTGGACTCAGTCTGGTGGAGGCTGTGATAGTTGTTTTCCATCAGTCCTTTGTACTATTCTTTCCCTTGTGTCTTGGTTTTCTTCATTCTCCCTTGCTCCAGATGGGGTAAGTGGCCACCCACAAGCTACCCCAGATGCTACTCATGGAAGTATGATGTAGAATATTTTCTTTATAGACTATGTCATGCTAATTGAGCTAGATGTCCCCCAAGATCATGATCCCCAGCCCTCAGTTCAGTAACTCGATTCCTTTGGGAGTTTGGATGTGTCTATGAAGCTTCTATGACTTTGCCTTGGTCAAGTTGTGCTGGCTTCCCCAGTATTGTGTCCTATCTTACCCTTCACCAAAGTTACCACTTATCTATTTTTAAGTTAGTGTTTTTCCCTCCCCACCTCTCTCCTCCCTTGTAACCATCAAAGATTGTTTCTTTCTGTGTGTAAAACTTTTCACGAGTTCTTATAATAGTGGTCTCATACAGTATATGTCCTTTAGTGATTGACTGACTTCACTCAGCATAATGCCATCCAGATTCATGCATGTCGTGAGATGTTTTGCAGGTTCAGCATTGTTCTTTATCATTGCATGGTATTCCGTTGTGTGCATGTACCATAGTTTGTTTATCCATTCTAGATGCTTTTTATTATATTGAGGAATTTCCCTTCTATTCCTATTTTATAGAGAGTTTTTATCAGGAATGGTGGTTGGACTTTATCAAATGACTTTTCTGTATCAATTGAGATGATCATGTGATTCTTTTCTTTGGTTCTATTTATATGGTGAATTACCTTGATTGATTTTCTAATAATGAATCATGCTTGCATACCTGGTACGAATTCCACTTGTTCGTAGTGTATTTTTTTTTATATGATCTTGAATCCTATTGGCTAGAATTTTTTTTGAGAATTTTTGAATCTATATTCATGAGAGATATTGGTTTGTTATTTTCTTTTTTTGTGGTATCTTGTCTGGCTTTGGTATCAGGATTATGTTGGTTTCATAAAATGAATTAGAGAGTATTCCTTCTTTTTCTATGCTCTGAAATAGTTTGACTAGTACTGTGTGAGCTCTTCTCTGAATGTTTTGTAGAATTTTCTAGTGCAGCTGTCCAGGCCAGGGCTTTTTTTTGTTGGGAGTTTTTTTTTTTTTTTTTTAAATTACCTCTTCAATCTCTTCTCATGTTATGGGTCTGTTCAGAGATCCTATCTCATTTTGTGTTAGTTTAGGTAGGTAGTGTTTTTAGAAATTTGCCCATTTCCTCCAGGTTCTCAAATTTGTTGGAGTACAATTTTTCATAGCATTCTGTTATGATCTTTTCTATTTCAGTCGGGTCTGTTGTAATGTCCCCAATCTCATTTCTAGTTTGGATTATTTGCTTCCTCTCCTGTTTTTCTTTTGTCAGTTTGGCCAATTGTTTGTCGATTTTATTGATCTTTTCGAAGCATCAACTTTTGGTCTTGTTGATACTTTCTTTTGTTTTTCTATTCTCTATTTAATTTATTTCTGCTCTTATCTTTATTATTTCCTTTCTTCTTGTGGCTGTGGGCTTTGTTTGCTGTTGTCTATTTTGTTCAATTTTGATTTTCATCCATTCTTTTTTTTCGTTGTATGTTTATTGCTATAAATTGACCTCAGAGCACTGCCTTTGTTGTGTCATAAAGGTTTTGGTATGATGTGTTTTCACTCTCATTTAATTCTAGGAATTTTTTGAATTCCCTCTTTGATTTCTTCTATTACCCAGTTGTTTTTAAGCAAATTTCAATGTATTTGATTTTTTTTCATTTCTCTTCCTGTTATTGATTTTTACTTTTACTGCATTGTGATCAGAGAGAATGCTTCATATTATTTCGATGTTTTGGATTTTATTGAGGGTTTATTTGTGGCCTAAAATGAAAGCTATTCTGGAGAATCTTCCAAGTGCATTGGAAAAGAATGTATACTTTGCTGCTGTTGGGTGGAGTGTTATATACATGTCTATGAGGTCAAGTTGACTGATTTTGGCCTTTAGATCTTCGTATCTTTGTTGAGTTTCTTTCTAGATATCCTGTCCTTTACTGAGAGCGATGTATTGAAGTCACCTGCTGTTATTGCGGAACTGTCTGTTTCTCTTTTCAGTGCTGTTAGAGTTTGTTGTATGTATTTTGGAGCCCTGTCGTTGGGCGCATAGATATTCTTGATGAATTTCCCCTTTAATTATTATATGATGTCCTTCCTTGTCCTTTATGGTTGGTTTTGCCTTAAAGTCTATTTTATCTGGGATTAGTATTGTCACTCTTGCCCTTTTTTGGTTATTGCTTGCTTGATTTTTTTTTTCATCCTTTGATTTTTAATATATTTATGTCTTTGTGTCTAAGATGTGTCTTTCTTAGACTGCATATTGATGGGTTGTGGTTTTTTATCCATTCTGCCACTCTCTGTCTCTTTATAGCTGCGTTTAAGCCATCTACATTCATTGTGATTATCAAGATGTATGAGTTTATTGCTTTCATATTGTTGTGCTTTTCTTTGTGGTGCTGATGTTTTCTTTGTTCCTGTTACTTTCCTATGCTGAGTTACTTTGATTGTGGATTTTGGTTCGTTATTATAGATTTTGTGTTTACTGAGACTTTGTTTTTCTTCTTTTTTATTCTGATGAGTAGGTTTGTTAACTTTCTTTGTGGTTACCTTGAAATTTACCCTTAACTTCCTAAGTTTTAGCTGGTCTTTTATTACTTGGTATCACCTTGACTTCCTTTCCATTTGAAAGTTTTATACCTACACCTTTTATTCCCATTTTATTGTTTTGATGTTGTCATCATTTACAGATTGATGTCTCTATTTCCTTGTTTTAAGTCTTTTAACTTGGTTTTATTATTGAACTCTTCATTTGATGCTTAAGTTTCCAGGATTGACCTTTGTATCTGTTTTACTTAGTTTTTCAGATCTTTGCCACAGAAGGACAGCATTATGCGTCTGCCTAGGGCACCATGTTGCCTCCACCTCCCCCATTTCCTTTCTTGTTCCCTGAATCATTTCTACTCTCTCCATAATCATCAAGAATGATAAAAGATATAAGCAAATATGTAGTTAGACTTGATGATGGCTTAATACTGTGGTTAGTGGCATGGACTTTGTAATCAGAGAGTTCTGAATTTCCATCCAGGTTCTATCATTTTTTAGCTAAATGACTTTGGTAAAGTTACTTTACCTTTTTAATCCCAAGTTTTTTCATCAATAAAATAGACAGAATATTAGTTATTTCTTGTAATATTTCTATGAACATTAAATGAATTTGTACATGTAGAGCATTTAACCCATAATACATTTTCAACGTGCCACCTGTCTGTCAGTTTGTTGTACTGTGGTGGCTTGCGTGGACAGGTTTCAACAGAGCTTCCAGACTAAGACAGACTAGGAAGAAAGAATTGGTTATCTACTTCCAAAAATTAGCCAATGAAAGCCCTATAGATCACAACAAATATTGTTCAATATATGCTGGAAGATGAGTACCCTAGGTTGGAAGGCACTCAAAATACAATGTGGCTTCAACAATGGATTCATCCATACCGACTATCATGAAAATGGCCCAGGAGTGGGCAACATTTTATTCTGTTATGCATGGGTTCATCAAGAGTCAGAGCCGTCTTGATGGCAACTAACAACAACAACAACTACGATAACACTCTCAATAAACAGTATTTTTTATTTCCTGCATGATATATTCTAATTCAGAGATTTGTATTCTACTGATTACCAAGGATTGTGTTAGGCACCATAGAAGATAGACATGTTATGAAGACAGGATCTCTATTCTCAAAGAGTTAACAACCCAATGAAGAAACAAACACACTTATATAAAAACATAACAAGAGTGGAAACTAAAGAGCAAGATTTTCTGTCAAGTGAATATGTTACATGAGAGATCACACGGTTATGTTTTAAAAACTAACTTTAATATATTGGTCTTATATGCCTGGAAAGGAATACTAGGAGGAATTCTGAGGCCTATAATAGAATGAGTGGAAAATAAAATGTTACAACTGACTGACAACATCTGCCAAGGATACAGATGGAAGGAAATATCCATCTTTGGTCCAGGGAGTGTTTTAGCAGGCATGTTGGAAGAAAGAGAGAAATGCATTTTGAGTATCTTTCATAAGGGCTATATATTTTATTTATGTTACTTACCCATCATATTGCATGGTTATTGTTAGTTCCATTACAAATGAAACTGGTACTCAAAAAGTTTAAGTAATCTGTCCAGGTCACACAGCTAGAAAAGCATCTTGACACAAATCTAAAACCAGGATTGATCGAAACATTCATACTCCCCATAATCCAACATTATCTGCAGGAAGAATAATAAAGCAGCTCTGGCAAGACTGGTGTAGTAGAGACTGACTAAATGTTTTCCAGTCTTTTCATTTTCCTTGGCCCACAGGAAGACTCTATTTTCCTGCCTCCGTTGCAATTAGGTTGTGGCCATGTGGCTAGTTCTAGATAACAGCATATAGGGGAAAGATGTCACTCTCAGTTCTGGCCTCTACAATCTCCTGTGAGACTCTTGGCTCATACATTCATTTCCCTTCATATGTCCTGATGTAGAAGATCCAGTGGAGAGCATCAAAGAGGTCCTAGCGGACAGTGGGACCATAAGAGGTTAAGGAGGTTGGATCCCTTTGATACCTTTTGAAGGGAAACCACCACATAGAGACATCTAGTTCATATCATTCTGTGACATAGGTGAAAATAAGTCTTTGTTTTCATTGAGATTTTTGTGTTGAGTGTTACAATAGATATTACTTATCCTGACTGATAATCCATTGTCATGTAGTTGATTCTGACTCATGGCAATCCCATGTGTTTTAGAGTAGAACTGTGCATAGGGTTTTCAGTGATTATAACTTTTCAGGAGTAGATCTCCAGGCCTTTCTTCTGAGGTGCCTGTGGGTGGATTCAATCCACTGGCTTTTCAGTTAGTAGCTGAGCACTTACCTGTTTGTGCCACCCAGGGACTCTTATCCTAACTGAGAGTAATTATCAAAAAATACTTAGTGAAGAAGTAAGATTTCCAAAGGGCCAGGATGATATGCAGATGAGGACCTATTTTTGGAGAAGCACAAGTTATGCAAAGTATTAAGGGAAATTGCGTTGTAAATGTAGATGGCAGCTGAGATTCAAGCACCAGTTTTCTATTCTTGTGGTTTCTAGTTTGACAGTAGAAAGTGAAGTTGTGTTCCATTTACCTATTGCTGTATATAATATAACTAACTGTCCAAAACATAACGGCTTAAAATAACAACACTTAAAAAAAAAATATTACATAATTTTATTAGTGAGGAATTTGGGCAGGGCTTAGGTGGGCAAGTCTTCCATTCCACATAGCATTGATAAAGGTCTTTTACTTTGTTGTATTTGGTTGACAGATGGGCTGTTATGGAAGATCCAAGGTGGTTTTACTCCTGTGTCTGGAACCTTGTCAGTTATAGCTATAAGTGTGGGCTCACTTAAGACTGTCAGATGGAGTTCCTACCCATGACCTCTCCCAGTTCAGGACTCCAAGAGACAAGGTAGAAGCTGCTAGTCCTCTTAAAGATTAGCCAAGAATTGGCATAGTGGAACTTCCTCCATTCTCTGTTGGTCAAGCTAGATATTAATGTTATCAGACCCCCACCTCTTAATGGTATTGGACTCCATCTCTCAATGAGAAGAGTAGCAAAGATCGGTGGTCATCTTTAATTTGCTTTTTCCAGGATCTCTGGAGTCATGTGCTTGAGGGCAGGGACCTGGCTATATTTATGTCTGCTTCCCCAGCACTTTCCTACTGCCTGGAATTCAATCAGCAAGTTACCACATGCTGGTAGAAGTACATTATACCTTAAGCACACATCAAAAGGAATGGGTAATAAAACTAAATTTTACTGAATACCTATCTTAACATATTCTCAGAACAACTCTATTTTGTAATATAGGTTTTACTTCTCCCATATATATCCAAGAGATGACCAAAATTCAGTGAGAAAATTTAACTTTCCTAAGGTAAATTATGGCATTAGAATCTGAAGTTCTTGCTCTTTCCACTATAATATGCTTGCTTCCTCACACATGTGGCTTAAATGCCCCCCACTCATAATATGGACTCCACGGTCAGGTGATTGAATCCTACCTTGGCCCCAACAGAAACTGGGCCAAAGCTTCTAATTTATCCATGCCAATTCATCTCATCAGAACCAGAGGATCCCTATCTCTGCTTTCCCCACCACAGGACTGTAAGGGATTGCTAATAAAAATGAACCCTAAGCTCCTTGCAAATATAAATGCTAAATAATAATAAGATAAAAAATGGGGGCAATAATATTGCTTCACATGATGTTTAAGAGCCAGGGATGAAAGACATTGTAAGAACTGCTATTATCTCTGCATATTCAAGTCCCCATCCTTCCTCTCTGTTTTATCTTCTGCCTCTGAAATGCTTGATTAAGGCTCTTTTACAGTTTATTTTGCTCTTATTTTTTTCTACTTTGAGAAATACCTCACTGAATCACTGGGGACAATTTACCCTTTTGTTCTATTCAAAACGGAAAGCGATGCAGTCTTACTTCAAAGAAGAACCTACCAGAATCCAATGGAGATCTGGTAATGAAGAATCCCCACTTTGTTTTCAAGCAGGGACATGAAATTATGCTATAAATTATACAAGGTATGGGGTGAGGAGCAAGAGATGAATGAGAGTCAAAAATATTGGTCCATGGCTGGTGTTTCAGGCTACAACTCAGGGATTCATGGAATCAGATGATTTTAAAGTGGAAGGAACTTTACAGAAGCTTTAATCCAATTTCCCACTCCACCCAGCATCATTTCTGTGATGGCTTTTAAATAATCCTTGAGACTTGGAGCTCACTGTTTCCTGCATAGTCTGTACTTACGTAGGACAGCTTGGGGTGGGATGTCCTTTCTTACTTGGAACTGAAATCATATTCTTTGCAGTTTCATCCACTGTTCCTCATTCTGTCTTTGTGGACATCACAGCACAAATCTGCACCCTTCTCTCTAGGGAGATTGGAGAATTGCGATTGGTTTAGCATGTTCAAAAAACCCATAACTCCTTCAACTGTTCCTCAAATGATTTTTGGTGAGATTAATTCAGTTTCTTGGGAACCTATAGGCGAACATGAGAAAGTAATTAGAGAAAAATATAGGTGGAAAGAAATTTGATTTTCTGACCAAAGGTGATAAACACCTTAGTGGGTGGAGAACAGCTGAGAGGTTGGAAAATGGTTTCTAAGCAGCAGAGTTGGCCTGGCCTTACCACAGGAGGGAAAGGAGAAGCAGGCAGCATGGGGACAGTGTGGGAAGGGCCTCTAAGATTGTTACCCAGATCATGTAGGCTGAAGGTCACTATGCTGGAGTACAGAAGGTGTGATTAACACCACTCTGAAGGAGGCAGAAGGAGGTGATTGCCTTAATGATGTGGGTGGAGACAGATTAGTGGAATAATAGACAGGGAGGATACAGGTTAGAATTGCAGCTCTTTAACAAGTTCAGGTAGAGGGGTGAGAGCAAGGAAGTAGGAGAAGGTTAAGGGAGAGCAAAGGCAGGGAAGAGCTTTATGTGAAGCTTGGAAATTAAATTCATTACTCAGAAGCATCTGTGTGTGTTCTGTGACAGTTTCCAGGGAAATCATCCCCCCTTCCACTCTTTGTTCGTTCTTTATTGAATGCAGTTTAACTAGGTTTATGCAGGGTTTGTTTTTCCCCCTGCATGTATATCTATATGCCAATATTGCTTTTCTTCCACAACTACCTAATTTAGCTACTAGTCCTTAAGTTTCCAATAACTGTATACAGCGCATTGGAGAATAGACATCCCCCCAGGGATGTGCTGGCAAATGTTTAACATCTCACTCTCCAGGAGGAAAAAAAAAAAAAAGCCCTGACTTATAGCAGTGCCTAATTTCTATGTGTAAGTACATTCCCCATCGCTTATTACCAGCTACTAACATGACATCACTGAATGCAGAGGTGGGAAGAGATGCTCAATACCATGCCGCTATGCAGTACTCGCACCTCACAGATAAATTGACATAAATAACCTCAAGAGCGTAGATAATAGCAAAATGTACCAGAAGTAATTAGGGAGTGAGGAGTTTGGGGGATTCATTAACTTTGCTTTTAATATAATTTGTTCAAATGTAAGTTTATATAATTTAATTTTTAATCATGGCTCTGTTGAAGAACTGGTTTGCAAATCTCCTAAAAATTTAAGAATCAGCTTGTGAGCCAGTACAAGTTGACTCCAGCACACCACTGGGATCTCCTCTCCACTGTCTTAAGTGGTGAGGAGGTGTACTGCATCTCTTTGTATATTTTACTCTGTATATTTGTATACAGATTCGACATGGCTAATATTCAAATATGTGTGTGCATGTATCTCATAAATAATTGATAATATAAATACAGATGATATAGATAGATAAAGATCCCTGGGTAGCACAAATGTTTTACATTCATCTACTAACCAAAATGTTGGCAGTTCAGACCCATCTGGCAGTGCCACGGAAGAAAGGCCTAACGAAATGCTTTTGTAAATATTATAACCAAGAAAATTCAATGGAGCAATTCTACTCTGTAATACATGGGCTTGCCATGAGTTGGAATCAACTTGACATCAAAAGGTTTGGGTTTATTTTTCGAGATTGAAATCAATTCACACACATATAAACCCACATACACACACACACACACACCCACATGGGTCCCTGGTAGCACAGTGGTTAAAAGCTACAGCTGCTAACCAAAAGATCAGCAGTTTGAATCCAGCAGCCACTCTTTGGAAACCCTATAGGAAGTTCTACTCTGTCCTATAGGATCCCTATGAGTTGGAATCAGCTCAACGGTTTTTTGATTTATATATCCAACACATTCTACATAAAATATACAATGACTGTGTTCAGAAATTACATTATCCACAGGAAAATATTTGGATTAGAAAGTGAAGCAGAATCAAGAAGTATTTGTCAACCACATACTCCATGGCAGGAACTATGAAAAATGAGAGTAGACCCCAAAGTAGAAGAAACTTATTCTTCCCTCTTGAAATCTACAGTGTATCAGAGAAAATATATTACAGAAAAATCAACAAGTATATGATAAGAGCTAACAATGGTCACACATGGTCTCAGGTGATCGTCACCAGAAGCCTCCAGATAGATCTGCTATTATTTCCAGTTTAAGATGAGGTCACTGATTGGAAGAGAATTTCAGTAGCTTGCTTAGGATCAAACAGGTAGTAAATGAGCAAAAGAGATTTTGCCAGTGGTCTAACTCCAGGGCTAGAGTAAGATCTATTATTCCTTTATGCCAGCTAAGCTGTATGCTTCAGACCATGAGTGTTTCTGAAGCTCTAAAGGAGAAAAGCACTTTATGAACTTCACAGAAGATGAGGCATTCAGCAGCCTTGAATTTGGAGACGCATGAAAAAGAGTTTGAGTCAACAAGAGAGGCTTTGGTAACAAATACAGAGATTGTCGCTGATGATTTGACATACTCAGTGAGATGTTGAGGCTTGTAAAAAAGTTTAAGCCTGACTATAAATTTGACCCGTTATAGGAATAATGTGTGATCATTTGGGCAGAAAAAGTCTGATATAAAAAACTTGGGAAATTATGGTTTTCTAATCAAATTAATTAGCCATGTCAGCAGAATTATATGAGGAGTGCTTAGCCTACCTAGGAGAACAGTAGTTTCAAGAACACTCAAGAAATTTGGACGGGCCCATTTTCATGCTAACAATTTCTAGACTAATTGCAAATTATTCTTATCTAATCAGTGGAGCCTTAATAGCCTCTTCTAGGAAACAGTTGGTTAGTCTATGTATAGATTATATAAAAATCTGATAATAATTAAGGGCTTAGGGAAAATCATTTTAACTCTTCACTAATTTGGTGATATAATTACAATTGTAAGGGATGGTGTGTGCGTGTGTGTGTGTGTGTGTGTGTGTGTGTTCAAGAGACTAAGTGAGCCCATATCTATACATTTGGTTCTAAAATTGATATCAGTTTTTATGTTTGTGACATAAGTACTTTTCCTTTTGAACACTTACACATGGAAACCTTTGAGTTGTCTAAAAAGAGAGCAATGTCCTAGATCTATAATGATAGAACTAACAGTTATTTCTACTTTCTATGTGCTGGGCTCTTCTAACACTTTATACAAATTAACACATTTGTTTTTCACAATTACTCCATGAAATAAATGTAATTATTATATCCATTTACCTATGTGGAACTGAGTCTCAGAAGTTAAGTGACTTGCCAAAATTTATGCAGCTGTTAATTGTCAAAATTGTGTAATGTTTCTCCAGAATCTATGTTCTTTAAAAAAAAAAAAAGAAGAGAAAGTTGCCAATGAGTCAATTCTGACTCATGGCGACCCTGTGTGTGTCAGAATAGAACTGTGCTCCATAGGGTTTTCATGGCTGGGACTTTTTGGAAATAGATCACCAGGCCTTTCCTCAGAGGAGCTTCTGGGTGGACTCAAACTTCCAACCTTTTGCTTAGCAGCCAAGCACTAACCATTTGCATCATCCAGAGACTTCACGTTCTTCACCAAGACGTAAATTCCACCTTCCTCAACTGTGATATCATCATTATTACTGGTAATAGTGGTAACCCCAAAAAATGCTCCATCTGTTTACTCGCAAGCAAATCACCACTAATTGTTGGAAGTTAGAAAAGTTGGCTGTGCAATTTGAAATTGTCTTTCTCCTAAATCCTTCTGTCAATTCAGCATTTCCTTCTCTAAGAAACTGCCATGGATACATGTTGGCCTCTTAGTATTATTTCCACACTTTTAAAGTACCACCATCAAATTCTCCCTCTCCATTTCCTCCTATTCACTTTGAAAATGGCCTCAGACTTTTCCAGTCTCAACTATGAACATCCCTCTTTACACATTCCATTTATTTTTATTCGTCTGTTTCAGATTTTAGCACTTTTTTCTATTTCAAGTCTAACCCAGGCATTTAGCAATTTCAAAATCTTGCTGAAAAATTCATCTTCTTTAACTTAGCTTAGCTTCCCCTATCTTTTTGGAGAATTACATATCATATCATAAACTTTCATTCACTAATTAGTACTTTTTTAAACAACCGTGGATTGAATTTCAACTATGTGTCAGACAGAATGAAAAGCACCTGAGAAACAGGAATTAAAAATAAAAATAGAACATTCCTAGCCTGAAGGATAAAGTCTCCAACCTGACTGCACATTAGAATCACTGGAAGATTTTTTAAAATTCCTGATGCCCAGGCTGAACCCCCTACCAATTAAATCAGAAGCTGTGAGTGTGGGAACCAGGCAATAGTTGTTTTTTGTTGGTTTGTTTGTGAAACTTTTGTTTTGTAGCCAAGATGGATAACCAGTATATTAGGAGACTTAAACATACATTGAAAAAATTAATCATATAAATATGCAAAATATATTTTGCAGAGACAAAATAATGATAAAAATCTCCTTTTGGAGAAGAACTTAAAAGATTTAGGTTTGATTTAGTATGGAAGAAGGGGAAAACATTTCCATAATGCTAAGCATACCCAGGAGCCCTGGTGGCATAGTAGTTAAGAGCTATGGCTGCTAACCAAAAGATCAGCAGTTCAAATCCACCACCCTCTCCTTGGAAACCGTATAGGATGGTTCTACTCTGTCCTCTAGGTTTGCTATGAGTTGGAGCTGACTTGCCAGCACCTAACAACAATAAGCATACTCATGTTGCTTGAGCATAAAGTGGGAAATGGAAGGTGACGGGAGATAAGATTGAAGAGATAGTCAAAGAGGCAAGTAAAAACAAACAAATCCATCTATGCCATTTTAAGAAGCTTAGGCTTGTGTTCTAGGTAAGGGGGATCTTGAAATGATTTCAAACAGAGCAAAGACTCAATCATGCTTTGAGTCAAAGTAGAGAGTGGATGGAAAGAGACCAGTGAAGAAGTGGAAGGCCAGTTAGGAGACGGTGCAATATTCCAAATAAAGTTGAAGTGGTAGTAGATGTGGAAAAGATAAATAGGCTCAAAATTCATTTTGAAAGAGATTCTATTCTTTCTGATGGATTAGATAATGGATGGGATAAAAGTGATGCGACACAGAGAGAGAGGGAGGAGGAAGGAGAGAGAAAAATAGAGGGATGATAGAGACAGAGATAGAGATGGAAAGGGAGAGGGAGAAAGAGAGAGGGGGAGACAGAGAAGGAGAATCACAGAAGAGTCTATGTTTCTGACTTGAGGATCCAGCTCTATATCAGACTCATTAACAAAAAAGATGCTGAGGAAAAAATATGTGTTCAGTCCAGTTTCATTTTATCTATGTTAAACTTGAGATGTCTATGAAACATTCAAATGGTGATATTAAATTGGCAATTGACTATGGAATACAGAACTCAAATTAGAGTTCTGGATGAAAAATATCTAGTTTTGTGTTTCATCATGCAGATGGCATTAAAACCATGGGAATACATGAAATTTCGTAGTAAGAGTGGAAGAGAGGAGATGATGAGATCTATGGCTAATTCTCCTGAGGTACACTAATATTTAAAATTTACATAGAGGATAAAGAGGCTATTAAAAAAAATGGTGAAATGGTGGAGAAAGTGGCATTCTGGAAACGGAGGGAGAAGTGTCTAAAGGAAGGAGTCACTGATTGTGTCAAAAGAAGCTGAGAAGCATGAGAACGAAGTATCTGTTTTGACTACATAGAGGCTGTTGGTGACCTTGACCACACAGATTTTAGCCTCATAGTGATGGAAACCTAATGGAACAGATTGAAGAATGAATGGAAGAGAAGGAAATTGGGCTAGCAAGCAAATAATGTTGGGTGGGAGGGAGAGAAATGGAACGGTAGCTGGAGGGGATTGTGAAAATATCTTCTCTCTAATGGACAGTGGGATACTATGTATGCTAATGGGAATGATTCAGGAGAGAGAAACTGATGATGCAGGATAGAAGCAAAAGGGAATAAATGTAGAGGCAAAGCCTTTGAAGAGATGAGAGGGGATAATATCCAGAGTTTATATATCAGGAATGGCTTTTGATAGAAGATGGTACAGATGCTGGTGGGCTGTGGATTTGTTAATGAGAAATAAAGAGGCTCCTTTGCTGGTTTCTATTTTCTCAGTGAAGGGCTTTCCTGGATAGTAACTCCATTACCTATCTCTTCTGTGATGTTGTTAAGCAGTAGGTACTTACCTCCCTGCTACTTCTAGAAAAGAAGACTTAGGAGAATTGGCCATTGACGTGGGGGAAGATGATAATACCAATCAGTTTTACCACTAGAATCAATACCTCTATAGCGGTCACTGTTATTATCACTAATGTTATTTCAACCGTCATTTATTAAATATTACTATGTGCCAGCAACTGTGCCAACTGCTTTAGATTTATTTTATCTAATCCTCAAATCATACCTCTGCAATACATACTAAGTCCCTGTTTTTACAAATATGAAAAATGAAGCCTATAGAGCTAGAAAAAGAAGAGTATCTCTGTAGCTATAAGAAAGGTTTCAAGCTGGTTGTAGTAAACTCTGCCAACACTGCTGCAGGAACAAGAACTGTCTTATTTGGATTTTGTTCCTCGACAAGCCCCACCAATGCAGGCTTTAAATGAGCAGGTACCATGGTTGAATGACAAAGTGAGTGGATACATTTTTATCAAGGCATATGTCACAATGCTGATTTATCTACCTCTTTATCCTTGTTCCTCTGAGTGAGTTGGTGCTTGGTTGATGACCAAAGGGACTTGCATTTCTGGTGGTGACTGAAGGAAACAGAGGTGGAATACAATATGGACTTGGCCCTTTTGTCATCTAGTAGGAGAATAGTGACTTGAAGCTGTCCAGAAGCTCCTGAAAGCTTTACACAGAGACATATGATATAAAGAACTCTGGCAACTGAATACAATTAAAATAAAATCACAAGTGCATGTATTTCCTTCTCTGTTTCTACCCATGTGCATAACCAAGAAGGAAAAACCAAACCAAACAAAACGAAATAAAATATTTATTGAATGCCCATTATATTTAAGGCCTATGCTATACAGTTTATGACAGTTTTTTGTTTTGTTTTGTTTTCATTTGAGTCTCACAAAGTAGGTATTTTTATTTCTTCCTTTTCTGGAGGAAAAAAAAAATGTCAAGTCCTGGAGCTAGCTAGTGGCAGAATAAGGATTGCCAGCCAGGTCCTAAAGATTCTACCTTCCACTGTACCTCATTGCAGTTCTACAAGTCTTGACCATCTAGTTCATGCTTCCTCTTTTCCTCTTCACCTTTTGCATAACATACCAACATGCAGATCTTAACCTCAGAGTCTTTTGGACCAACGTCTTGGCTCCGAACATTAGGATGGTTTCCTAGGGATGTGTTTAACTTCCTTCTCTACCTGAGCAGTGCTCTGCTTGCCTTCTTTCTCATCTGTGCTTTTTTTCCCAAATTCACTGTCCAAAGCATTTCCATTTCCTATCTCTCTTGACCCCCTTACTTGAGTGACACAGCTGTCAACCTGCCAGGGATTTAAAACAATTGAGCTAATAAATCAATTGTCATGAACAATGGCTTTATTTTTCCTTTTACATGGTCTTGGGATTAAAGTCATCTTTTCATTCTGTCTTCTCTTCCTTCTTTTTTTTTCCCAAAAAGAGTCCTTTATTGGGTGTCTACTCTGAGCCAGGATCTTCAGTAAAACCAGCCTTTACTCAGTGGCTACATCTTTAGTATTAGAGACATGTGACAGTTTTCCTTTACAGCCCTAAAAAATAGACATCATTATCTTCATTTTACAGGTCCCTGGGTGGTGCAAGCAGTTTGCATTTGATTACTAACCAGAACGTTGGAGGTTTGGTCACAGCTAGCAGCACCACAGAATAAACGCCTGGCAATATGCTTCCGTAAAAATTACAGCCTAGAAAACTCTATGGAGCTTAGTTGTACTCTAAAACACATTTGTATGAGTTGGAATCAATTTGATGGCAATAAGGGTTTATTCCCATTTTACAGAGTTAGAGATTGACTTTCAGAGAGATTCAGTAACTTCTTCAAAGTCACACAGCTAATAAATGAACTAGAGTTTCAATCAGGTCTGTGTGACTGTAAATATGTGTGCTGTCCACTACACCACCCTGACTCCTTCAAAAGACTAAGAAATTATTTCTGCCTTCAGGTATATCAAGGGTTAGTGGCAAAGTGAATCACATATGTGAGTTACCATGACATGTTAATGTAAAACAATGAACAAGGAGAATTGTTCATTATACAGGCATTAAAATCAGAGGGACCAGGGCATTAATCCTGGCTCTACCACCTTTTGGTTGTGTGACTTTAAGCACATAGTGAATATCTTTGAGTCTCAGGTCCCCTATTTTAAATAGATTTTTAAAATTTTAATACATTTGTTAGGTGAATTAAATTAGAAAAGTCATCTAAGATCTTTAGCTAAAATCCTAAACATGTTAGGCATTCAGTGAATGATGGCTGCATGCTTAAACATGAACATTAATGGTACAGGGATGGTGAGTGTGAAGTTCTGTAGGAACCCAGAGCACAAGGCCACTAACTTTGCCTGAGGGATTGTAGGAAAATACATCACAAAGTAGATTGCATTTGGATTCAGTGTAGAAGAACGAATGAAGGGGTTTTCCAGTGGAAAAAGGCATGTTAGGTAAAAGGTATAAGGCATGGAAAGTCAAGACGGCCAGGTGAGGCTGGAGGGTGGCCAACACACTAACACCTTGATCATCTTCAGAGTTATCTGGACTTCATTTTTTGGAGCACAGGAAACCCACAGAAATCTTTAAGCGAGAGAGAGTCAAGTAGTGTGGTTGGTTTTCACATCACTGTGACTATCATGTGACGTATGGTCTGGAAGCCCCTAGAGTTTTCTCTTCCCGTTCTTCATTCCCTGTGCATAGTTGCACCAGTGGGTCCTGGCCATCTCAGGCTGTGAAATCATACTGAGAGGGAATGAGGGTGGGGTAAGGCGAGACAGAGAAAGCAAAACAACCAGAGGGGGAAAAGCAGGTCCCAGGAGACCCAACAGAGACACCCTCACGTTGTTCTAACACGGAGAAAACGAGAAAAACAAGGAGCACATTACAAACAAGAACATGTGTATGCATTTATTAACATTTCCAATGTGGATTTAATTTTCGGTGCACATCCCGCCTACACAGAGCCCGGTGCACTTCATCTAACCTCTCGTTAAGTTGCATGCAAGTCATCTTTTTAATATGTCCTCTAGGGGAATCTTCAAACAGATTCTATAATCTCACTTATAAATGGCTTTCTTGCAAAATGCTATTTACATTAATTCTTTTACCAGCCCCCATAAACTGTCATTTGAACCCCTTGGCTTTTAGAGCAAGGAATAGATTTCCATTTGGGGGGATACCTTGATAGAGTTGAAGCAAAGTATAAGGGCTTTAGGATCAGGCAGACCTGGTTTAGGTCCTGGTTCTGCCATTAACTTGCTGTCCTATCTAGGACAGGTTATGTCAGCAATCTGAACCAATATGTCAGCATTTGTAAAATTTGGATAATGATGTAAATTACCTCATCAAGTTATTTTAAGTTAAATGAGATAGTGTCTGCAAAGCTTTTGGCACATCACTGGGCACATCCTGAACACTCAAAAAATTATGAGGCTATTCCCAAGTCTATCTGCATCTTATTTTTCATTATTATTATTATCCGCTAGAACTGCATTCAAACACTAGTGTTACCATTTATTAACAAAGTTCCTTATTCTAAGTTATAGTTACATCATTTTTAAATGGTGTTAGTATGTAAACATCTAACTCACAATGGTATATTAGGACAAAATAATACTAGCTAGTATTTATTGAGTATTTTATATGCTCCAGTCACCATTTAAAGAAATTTATATGGTTTATTTCCTCTAGTCTCCTAATTACTAATGAGACAGGCATTATTATTATCCTCATTTTGTAGGTGGGACCCATAAAATGAGGGCACAGAGAGGTTAAACAATTTAATAAGGCCACACAGCTAATAAGTCGTGGAATCAACATTCACATCCAAGCAGTGATGCTCCAGAGGCTATTTCTACCACTCCGTTCTTTCTCATGAAATAGCATGATTGCAAGCATTTCACGTGGTTCACTAGGCTTAGTTGATTTATAATGTTAATTTCCTTCACCCTTCCCTCCCTGATCCAGAAAGCAAATGTGGCCTCTCCGTTCTGAGAAGAGCAAGAGGAAGATAAAGGTCAAGTACATAAGACTATGCAAGATGTGAGTAAGCTAAATATTATTATCTTCATGAGACAACCAACATTGAACACCGTTGTTGTGCGTGGTTCAGGATAAGGTAATAAGAAGTAGGCGAAGAAAACAACCAGCTTCCTGCCCTCCTAGGACTTTAAACCTAGTATAGGAAAGGGCATACATGCCAATACCAATCTACAGACATGCCTTAAAAGACACTATAGACTTAGGAGAAAACTTATATCTATTTCCATTAATCAGGAAACATGTGACGATGATAGAACATTGTTAGATGAAGGGAAAATATAAGTTCTAGCATTTTACTAGGCTCCAGAATCAACACCCATGGAAGCAGCAGTCAAGAAATCAAACAATGGATTGTGTTGGCCAAATCTGCTGTAAAAGACCTCTTTAAAGTGCATAAAGCAAAGACGTAACCTTGAGGATTAACTCACGCCTGACCCCAGCCAAGATATTTTTAATCGACTCATATGCATGCGAAAGCTGGACAATGAATAAGGAAGACCCAAAGAAGAATTGATGCCTTTGAATTACGGTGTTGGTGAAGACTTTTGAATGTACCATGGACTGCCAAAAGAATGAACAAATCTGTCTTGGAAGAAGGATAGACAGCATGCTCCTTAGAAAAGAGGATGGTGAGACTTCATCTCATATACTTTGGACATGTTATCAGAAGGGACCAGTCCTGGAGGAGGACATCATGGTTGGTAAAGTAGAGGATCATTGAAAAAGAGAAAGACCATCAATGAGATGGAATGACATAGTGGCTGCAACAACAAGCTTAAACATAGCAATTATTGTTAGGATGGCGCAGGACCAACATGTTTTGTTCTGTCGTACATAGGGTTGCTGTCGATCTGAACCAACTTGACAACACCTAACAACAACAACAGCAAAAAGTATAAGTAGGATGTTGTTGTTAGCTGCCATTGAGGTACCTTCAACTCATGATCACCTTATGTACAATAGAGTGAAATGTTCCCTGATCCTGCATCATCCTCACAAATGTGAGCATGCTCAAGTTCATCTTTGCAGCTGTTGTGCAAATCCATCTCACCAAGGGTCTCCTTCGCCATTGTTGGACCCTGTACTTCACCAAACATGATGTACTCATCCAGTAATTGATCTTTTCTAATGATGTATACAAAGCAAGCAAGTAGTACAATACTCTGTTGTGATCTACATGATTTTCATTGACAAATTTTCTAAAGTAGATCACCAAGCCTTTCTTCCTATAGGTAGGATAGACTGTAATATTACTCCTTTCTAGGCATTTTCCCACTCAGAAATTAATAAAAATCTTAGGAAGAGATAGTCTTAGGACAAACAAATGCATTTACACTTTACATAGGTTGAAGAAAATGCCTGCAACTTATCGCAAGGAATTATGCAAATACTGTTTCTAAACATGTATTAACCTGCATAATGCATTTACACAGATAACGAAAAACAAAAGGGACGTTCAGGACAACTTCTCAAGCAACCCTTTAATATCAATTCCTAAATAAAACACCTGTCCAAAGGGAAAACTGACCAAATGCAGGATGATAAGTCCGATTTGTTAGATCATTAAAAAAATAAAATAAAACAGTTGCCACTGAGTTGATTTTGACTCATAGACTCCATGTGATGCAAAGTAAGACAGTGCTTTATACTAACTTCATGGGTATGAACTTTCAGAAGCAGATCACCAGACCATGCATCTGAGGCAACTCTAGGTGGCCTCAAACCATCAACCTTTCAGCTAGTAGTCAAGCTCTTAACCATTTGCACCACCCAGAGAACCTTCGTTATATCCTACAGGGTTATTTAAGAGGATCAATCCAGAAAAGTGAGGGGGTTACTTGAAAATGAAAGCCCAGCGATTGCATATATTAACGGGACTGATAGTGGCTCTGCCAGTGTCGACCTAGCTCACCCCAAGCTCCACTGCCTAAAACAGTTAAGAGCCAAGACATAACCACAAATCGACCTAAAGAAATTGTTGATATCATAAAGCAGGTTTTTGTTTTGCTTTGTTTTTTAAATAAGCTTGTAGTGTCCCAGTCCTGGGCTCAAAATTCTCTAAGGACTAAAGGAAAGGTGAAAAGCATACAACAAAGTTAAACTATGGATTTAGAGCAAAGATGGGGAACGCTCCACCCGAACGACGCTTCTTAATCTTTTTGTAACCCATGATCCCCTTTCAATAAACACAAAAATCTTATAATCTTAGTTAATATCACTTCAAATTTCAGAGTAAATATTTTCAGTCAGAAAATAATTAAATGAGGAGTTCCGGCAAAATGGCGCTCTAGGCAGAAGCACCACGCCGTCCCTCCACAGCAAAGATCCGAAAAACTAAGCCGAACAGAGAATACAACAATC
>NW_004443952.1:2290562-2304389 GCF_000243295.1 Trichechus manatus latirostris | reverse complement strand
ATGAGACTAACAAGGTACAGGAGTCCAGTGACAAGGGCCAGAAGGCAGAAGGGGACAAGGAAGCTGGTGATAGGGAACCCAAGGTTGAGTAAGGATATTGGTGATGTGTTGTGAGATTGTTAACCATTGTCATAGGGCAACATTTGTAGTAACAGTTAAAGGAGAAACTGTTTTGTTCTGTAAGCCTTCATCTTAAGTGAGAATAGCAGCAGAATGGGAAGAGTGTAGACAATTGATACTGAACTGTGCATGTAGAAATTTTTGAAATGGTGTATCTTTGGCTATGTGTATTTTCAGCAAAAGAAAACGGGTTGAGAAGTTAGAGGGTTGACATGTTGTGGGGTTGTTAACCAATGTCATAAAACAACATATGTACTACTGTTTCATGGGAAACTATTTGTTTTGTAAGCCTTCACCTGAAGTACAATAAAATATAAATAAATAAATAAATGAAGAAAAAATTAAACGAGAAGAAACAAATCAGAAAAATGGCAATTTTGTGTACTCTTTTACAGACTGGCACACAGAGAGACTCACACACACTCACATACACACACACACATGCACACGCACACACACTCCCGTCCACCTCTGGGGAATGTCTCCTCTCCCTCCTGGCCCTGACAGATGAGAGGTGACTATGGAGAGTTTGTCAACTAGGGTGGAAACCAAGGCAAACAAAACCAAAATAGACAAAAGAACTTAGAAAACAGATCAGTCTGGGGCCAATCAGTGTAGGAATAAATAATTTTCTACACACTGGTAGATCCTGAGGGCATCACTGCATTACAGCAAGAGCAATTATCAGTGTTCATAACCATGACCCTGAGGTGCTAAGATGAGGTGCTAAGATAAGGTGCAATTATGTCCAAAACACTCTGGTTTAGAAAGTAGTGACAGCGATCATGGTAGGGGCTTGACTAGACCTCAGGTCTCTAGAGTCCAGAGTCTTTCCCATAATGCCTTGGCTGCCTGGTACATTTATTATTATTCAGTTATTCATGTTGCGTCCTAATTTATACTCTTCTTTGCACTTTTTCCCCAGCTGGTGTGTGTGTGTGTGTGTGTGTGTGTGTGTGTGTGTGTGTATGCACGCACACATGCTTTCAAACCAAAAACAGGGCTTTGGTCTTTGCATCCTGCGTCCACCACTTAGTGCTGGATAAAGATATGTTTAAATAATTTAACTTCTCAAAAAAACTACATTTCTCATTTGTAAAAAAGGAGATATCATTATCATTATCATAGCCTAGGATTATGCCTAGAAAAGTATTCTGAGAGATATGAGTTGCAACAGAGCATAGTAGTTAGAAGCAGAGGACTAAAATAGCTGGAAATTCTATCATTTAGAAGGTCTTTGACTTTGGGCAAGATATTCACCTTGTCTTTGCCTCACTTTCCTCATCTGAGATCAAAGAATGACAACACCCGCCTCATGGAGTTGTTTTAAGGGTCAGTTAAGAAATGTCTGCATATCTTACTCCTCAATGAATGTTTGCCATCATTGACTACTAATAACCAGTATATTACTTACAAACAAAGAACAGTATTACTAACAATAATGAATTTACCTATAAACTTACTTAGGGCAGGGCTAGACCTTTTTTGCAGCCACCAGATGGTATCTAATCTTAATAAAATGAAACTAGCACATGATGTGCAGTAGATTAAGATAAAGAAACACGTTTGATGGAAGTGGTGTATGTCATCCAGCCAAAATCTAATTTTGATGAAGGAGAAGAACCTGGGCAGCCATCTGCTTACCTCTGGCCCAAGCTAATGCCTCTAGGCTTAGCCCAAATGGTCTCCCTGGATCATGTGATTCAGGAGAATCTTGGAGAAGAGGGCAGTGGAGAATATTCTTACATTCCTTCTTTGCCACAGGTGTCTCCCAGGCTAAAACTAACAGAAGCACTTGGAAGACAAGGCCAAGCCACCCTGTAAAGAGTAAAACAGCCAAAGACGGTGGGAAACCAAGATTTCTGCCAAGCATGATGTGATAACACTAGGGACAAGGTTGTTTCCTACAGACCATTGTCTCTGGTAGTTCATGTGAAATATGGTGTGTAAATCTGCATGGGCATTCTGAGGAACTGTCCAGCACCCACGAGTTGAATTAAATTCTCACAGGCATCTGTGTCCCCAAAGCTAAAGAGATCTACTGCTTCAGAGAGTCAGTTCGCTGTAAATAAGCAGTGGACTATTAGCGTTCTAGGCATGCCTTATTTTAGTAGGAAGCTTGGTCCAGAAATAAAGTCAATAATATCCTCTTACGAGTTGATTGTAACTGCGTATTTTATCTTTACAGAGATTCTGGTATATTATCATAAAACATGGCTAGGATTAGTAAGAGATCTGCCATTTCATATGTGGATTTTGACATTATAGATGATGGCAAAGAGTGCGCGACTGGAAGTCACAGGACATGAATACTAAACCCGCAACTAGACAGACGAATGTAGCTGACCTCATCCGCCTTAGCAGATCGTACAGCGCTATACGCAATAGGAAGTTAGGGGAGTGAGCTATTTGTCATAAGGGCAGACTATGGCATTCTCGTCTTTTGGCAAAAGAACCAGGGCCCGAACCTTGGCTCACTTCAAACTTGCATGCTGACTGGGCTTGAGTTTGCATTTTTCTTAGAAAGCAAGGCAGGGTTGGTGGTGATTCCAGCAGGTTTCTAGACCTACAAGCACTTTTTCCATTGGAGTGGAGTGGATTGTTACAAGGCAAGTGAGAATAAATGAACACACTACCTGATTATAATATAGTAAGAGCTAACTTTTACTGAGCTCTTTCAGGAACGCCCACTATAGTATACCCTTGACTTTCAGTATATCATTAAATCGTCCAAAACTCCTCCAGGGTATGTATTTTTTAATCCCCTTTACAGAACAGGAAACTGAAGTTTACAGAGTTAAAAAAAAAAAAAAAAAGTCTAAAAAATCACAAAGCTGGCAAATGAAGCCAGCCAAGATCCAAACCTGACCTACTGGACTTCAGAGCCCACATTCCCAACACTGTATTTATAGGCTCAAATTATTATATTTTAATAACTTTCTAAATAAATAAATTATAGAAGTAGTCTGCATTCATTTGAGAGAATTGGAAGAATTCAGAAAACTACAAATCATTCATACGTAATATTAATAGAACATGGTTCTCATTATTAAAAATATTACTATATATTATTAGCATTCATTTTACAACTTTATCATTGTTATTTCATATACTAAAGCATTTAATCCATGTAAAAACCATATTCTTGCTCTGTGTCAAACACGCCTACTGTGTCAGGCCTCTGAAACATTACAGTAGCTGTTCCCTCATGCTAGAATCCTTCTCTTCTGGATCGTGTCATGACTTACTGTCTTAGGCTGGGTTCTGTAGAGAAAGAAAACCAGCAAAGCATATAAATATATACAGAGAGAGAGATTTATGTCAAGGAAATGGTTCATGAAGTTGTAGAGGTTGGAACGTTCCAAGACCATGGGTCAGGATAGAGGTGTCTCCGTATTTATGTAGCCACAGGGGCTGGTGAACCCAAGATCGGCAGGTCAGAGAACAGGGCTCTTGCTCGCAGGCTGTGAAGTTGGATGAATCCCAAGATCAGCAGGCAAGACTGCAGCTAAGCTGCTAGCTCAAGACCCAAGAACCAGAGATCAGATGAACAGGAGCCAGCTGCAGGATCCAGTGCAAGCAAAAAGCCCACGAATCTTGCTAGAATGTCCACTTATGTTCGGTGCAGGCCACACGCCCAAGGAAACTCCCTTTCAACTGATTGGCTACTCACAGCAGATCCCATCATGGGGGTGATCACATATCAAATCTCAGCATGGAATTGATTACAACATTATATAACTGCCAAAACACTGAGAGTCATGGCCCAGCCAAGTTAACACACAGTCTTAAACATCACACTTACTCCCTCACTTTCTTCAGTTCTCAGCTCAAATATCCACCTTGTCAGAGATTTTTCTAGGTTATCCAAAATACTTTCCTTTATCATCACCCAGTGTGGGCAGTGGTGGTTCAGAGGTAGCATTCTTGCATTCCATGCAGGAGACCCAGGTTCTATGCCTGGTCAACGCACCACACGTGCAGTTACCACCCATCTGTCAGTGGAGACTTGCATGTTGCTTTGATGCTGAACAAATTTCAATGGAACTTCCAAACTAAGACAGATTAGAAAGAACATCCTGGCAATCTATTTCCGAAAAATCAGCAATGAAAACCCTATGGATCAGAATGGTCTGATCTGCAGCCCATCATGGGGATCATGCAGGACCAGGAAGCTTTGAGTTCCATTGTCCATGGGGTTGCCCTGAGTCGGGGACAGGAGCTAACAATAACAACATCATCATTGTCCGGCCCCTTTTCTTGCCTTATGTCTCTTCACAGTCGTTTATTTCCTGGCATTAAAGTATATATGTGTTTATTGAGAGCTCCTTCAAAAGAATATGAGCTCTGTGAGATCAAGGACTTTGTTTGGTTCTCCATCACATGTTCATTATGCTAGCATCATGTCTGACACGTTGTAGCTGTTTAATAAATATTTGATGAATACATGCAAAGTTTGGTAAAAAAGTCTTTCTCCCATTCACTCAAGGGGAAGGAAATATCTGAGGGGAGGGGGCTTGCTTATGGCTAGCAAATAGCAAGAAAGGGCATTGCTCTGATTCACCTAGTTCCTAATCAATGCTTTCTCCCACTCAGCCCAGTTCTGCCTCTAATGTAATTGGTTCTGTACACCAGGCCAGCAAGGTCTCTGGGTAGATCTCTATCAGTGTAACACACCCAGCAGATGCATCTGAGTCTTAGTACTTAAGAGAAAAAATGCAGCGTAGAAAGAACGGCCTTCTATTTACCTTTTTGAGGGCTCTATTTTTGTGGAATGCTAATAGGAGGAAAATAAATTATTCCAGCGCAACCCAGGAAATAGAAACCCCAGAGTGGGCGTTGTTCCACTTAACCTAGAGTCCCATGTCGCAATCTCAGCCCAGCCCTGCCTCATGACCTTGGGTGAATTATAACCTCTTCAGGACTCAGTTGTCCACATCTGCCACATGTTTGAGTTGGACCAGATGATCTCTTGCCATCATTATGCTTTAACATTACAGGCTCTGAACATAACTAGTGCCCTCCTCCCGAGTAAGAACTCTAGTCTCGGAGAATGGAGAGTCTACACATCAGGCACCCTCAGAGCCAGCTGAGTGGTAAATTCAGATCCCAACTTGACTCCAACTTGACTCCTGGATGGATGGAAGAGAACACACAAAAAATAAATCCTGTTGCCAAGTTAAAAAACAAACCATTTTAAAGAACAAAATCTGTTGCCGTTCCCTCATAAAAGCAATGCCAGGCCTGGAGATAACGTGAACAAAAATAAATATGTGGAAAAGTTATTTTGCGGCTGCTTCTGATCTCTTTCTCTCACTTTACACTGACTATCAAATGGTCTATCAAGAGATTAGTTTGTAATTAAACTCAGCTCTAATTGCTGGAACAAGTTACTAATTGTGTTCTTAAATCCTTTTATTCTATACCCTGGAAACCAGTGCATTCTAGCCTCTAAATGCCAGTGGTTTGAGAGAATCACATAAGTACAGCTTTTAGCAGAAATTTTGTTCATTTGAAGCTTTTACCCAGAGCATCAATCAAGAAAACTTAAAAACATGAAACCAATTGGTGAAGGGAATAATCTTCCCTCCACGACAATAACAAAAAATAAATTTGAAGAAATGTTCTGCCTTCTCTCTTTCTGAATTATAGATAGAGCCATGTTTAATGGTTGGTTTATACTCAAAGACCTACATTCAGGGATCTGTCCATTTTTAAACAGGACTTCGTATCTTAAAGGGTCAGTTGGGTGCTTTTGAGGTGTGGAAAATCTCTTGAAGCCATCCAAATCCATTTAATGAGTCAGCCCATTTTGAAAAAGAATGTGAGGGATGCAATTTTCAGTTTAATTTGTTTTGAGTTATGCAGAGTAAACAAAGCAATGAATCTGAAAGAGAACTTGAAAGAAAAGCAGAAAAAAAGACACTAGTTCAGACCTGGTAAGTATTTGTTTGACTGATATGATACTGGTGGAGGCTCGTGGTACACAAAGTTGAAAATGACTTTCTGTATTTGTAAAGTGTGGTGGACATGTTTTTAGTTATATCTTCAGCCTCCAATTTCCCATTTCCTCTTCCTAAGAAGACCTTGAGTTTGAGTGACAATGACTCCACCCCCAGGCTCCATGGCTTCAGCTTATTAGAGTAACCTTTCCACCCCTTGCTCCTGGCCACTGTGATGTGGTCATTTAGCCAGAGATGAGCCCATGACCCCCCAGTTCAGGCCACTGAAGGTAGTGAGACACAATCCCAGACCTTTGTCTGTGTTACCAGAAAAGTCCATGTTCTGTCTCCTTCTGTATTTAAACAAGAACTCAGGAAGTCCCAGGGAGCAAATATCTATCCTATTTGTTTCTACCCAGCATCATTTGAAATCCTTTCTAATTATCGGGAATTTCTCACAATGTTAGTTGCTTTTGCTGATAACTGAAACTCCTGACTGATGGAGTCTGGGATAGCTGGGAGCTATTAGTTTCCACTCAAGAAGCCGGACTTAGGATGGAGCTGACACCACAACCCACAACAGAGAGGGAGAGAATGGATCTTTGCAACATCATTAAGTTGCTTGATCAAACTTTGCCTGAAAATATACTTCTGGCTGAGTATTTATCATATTGCAGCCAATGATCTAGGACCAAGTATAGCATTGAACAAGAGATCCCTGCTTTCTAGTGTAGGGAGAACTAGAGTGCAACAAATAAATAAGTGAACAAGAAGATAGGTGGAATGATAAAACTAAAACAAAGTAATGGGATTAGGAGTGACTATGGGTGGTACCTTGTTTGAGTGATCACAAAAGGCCTTTCTAAGGAGACAACATTCATTCTGAGGCTTAAAAGATTAGCTGGGACTAAAAGATTGGGTATGTCTATTGAGGGAAAAAAATTCAGACACAGAGAAAAGCTAGTGCAAAATTCATAATATATGCCATGATAACAAAAGGTTTAAAAGGCAGCAATAAAAAAGGCATTTATTGCTTAAGTCCATCTGAGTTGTGTTTTCTATCATTTGAAAGCTTAAAGGCTAAATAAGTAGAAACCACTTAAATAATTCGTATTAGAATTTCACTTTGAACTATAATTTACTTGTAAAATTTCTAATTCTTATTTTCTGTATTGAACAGTGGGGTGAGTTTTTATTTCTTGTTTTAATAGCTCTCACTGTATTATGATCCTTGGTTTTCTTCCATTGCCAAATATGTATGTCCTACAAATAGGGTCTCAACAAAAATCTAAATGAATAAAAAAACCCTCTAATTTAGAAGCAGTGGCATGCCAATAAATGTTTAACAATTGGCTTCTCATTCCCCCTAAAAGCCCTAATATATTTTTAGCACTTGTCCATTTCTAGGGTATAAAAGTATAAGTGTTCCCACTGTTTCTTTTTTGTTTTGTTTTGGTTTTTATTTATTTTTTTAATTGTGCTTTAGGCGAAAGTTTACAGCTCAAGTTAATTTCTCATTCAAAAATTTATACACATATTGTTTTGTGACATTAGTTGCAATCCCCACAATGTGACAGCACACTCTCCCTTTCCACACTGCATTCCCTGTGTTCATTCAACCAGTTCCTGTCCCTTCCTGCCTTCTCATCCTGCCTCCAGACGGGAGCCACCCATCTGGTCTTGTGTATCTGATTGAACTAAGAAGCACACCCTTCACAAGTATTATTTTTTCTTTCATAGTCCCTTCTAATCTTTGTCTGAGAGTTGGCTTCAGGAATGGTTTCAGTTCTGCATTAGCAGTGCATATGGGGGCCCTAGTTTCAGGGGTTCCTCCAGTGTCTGTCAGACCATTAAGTTTGGTCTTTTTACATAAATATGAGTTCTGTTCTACATTTCTCTCCTGTTCTACCCAGGACTCTCTGTTGTGTTCCCTGTCAGGGCAGTCATTGGTGGTAGCCAGGCACCATCTAGTTCTTCTGGTCTCAGGCTGGTGAAGTCTCTGGTTCATGTGGTCCTTTAGTCCTTGGGGCTAGTATTTTCTTGTGTCTTTGGTTTTCTTCATTCTCCTTTGCTCCGAGTGGGATGAGACCAATTGATGTATCTTAGATGGCCACTTGCAAGCCTTTAAGACCCCAGACACCACTCACCGAAGTGAGATGAAGAACATTTTCTTAATAAACTATGTTATGCCAATTGACCTAGATGTCCCCCGACCCACTGTTTCTGATTTCAAGCTACCAAAAGTTTTCACCGACCCGAAGAGTGGGGAAGGATACATACAACCAGCTCTTACCAGCCAGTGCCTGCCAGTTCCAGCACACACTGTCAACGGATCTGAGCTCTGGTCGCACAGTGATTAAGCGCTCAGCTGCTAACCGAAAAGTCGACAGTTGAAACCCACCAGCCACTCCTAGGGAGAAAGATGTGACAGTCTGCTTCTGTAAAAGATTACAGCTTTAGAATCCCTAGGGGACAGTTCTACTCTGACCTACAGGCTCACTATGAGTCAGAATCCACTCCACACTAATGGGTTTGGTTCGGTTAGTTATTTGTTTATTTGTTTTTGGTATCTAGGGAAAAGGTTGAAGCTTTAGTACCACACTAATTTAGGCTTGGTTTGTTCTAGGACTATCTATGTGATTTTCAGTAATTTATCTCAATGAGCCTCAGTGTCCTCATCTATAAAATAGGAGCAATACTTGCTACAAAACCAAAAAAAAAAAAACAAAAAAAAAACTGTTGCCGTCGAGTCCATTTCGACTCATAGCAACTCTATAGGACAGAGTAGAACTGCCCCATAGGGTTTCCAAGAAGCAGCTGATGGATTCAAACTGCCGACCTTATGGTTAGCAGCTGAGCTCTTAATCACTGCGACAGCAGGGCTCCAATAATTTCTACAGAGGATTCTTAAGAAAATTAAGGTGAATTATCGCTTATAAAGCAACTAACAGAGTAGGGAACACAGGAAACAACTATCATATATGAGCTTTGTTTTTAATGTTGTTGTTGATGGTAGAAAAGGTATCTTGTCTTTTTAATTTTGTCACAGAAATGAAAATGAATCTAAACCCTGTAAGAGGACATTTTATCTGATCTAAATGAGACACCAACTCTTCCTACAGAATGTGTGTCTAGAAGTATTGCAAAAATGCAGGTTTGTGAATGGATATACATCAATAAGCGGAAGTTGGTATTGAGCTCATGATGCTTAATCTGTAACTGGTTTCTGGCTACAGAGAAGATACGATAAAGGCATTTGAAAATAAAACAAAGAAAAAATCAGAGTTTCTAAACCAACAGGTGGCTCAAATGATTGTTGTAGAAAAGGAAAAGTAGGAAAATCTAAGACTTGGAGGGCTGTCACTCTTCTTGAAGATTATTTATGCATGCACTGACTTTACAAGAGGAGAATAGATCATAAGGCTCTGTCGGTATAGACGGTTGCAAACTCATGTGCCAAGAGTCAGGCAAGTTAACCAAAATAAGTGAAGTAGGCTCAGTTTGAGAAAGAAGGGAAAGAGAGAGAGAGACAGAAAGAGGGAGAAACAGATTGATTTTAAGGAATTGGCTCACATGATTGTGGGGACTAGTAAATTCAAAATCTGTAGAGTAGGAGAAGTGGCAGGCTGGAAATTGAGGTGGGATTTCTATGTCCATCTTGAGGTAGAATTCCTTCTCCTCTAGGAAACCTCAGTTTTTGCTCGTAAGGTCTTCAACTGATTGGATAAGGCCCACCCATACTATCAAGGACAACCTCTTCTACTTAAAGTCAAGTGATTTAAATGTAAATCACATCTACAAAACATCTTCACAGCAACATCTAGACCAATGTTTGACCAAACTGGGCACCATAGCCTACCATATTGACATGTAAAATTAACCATCAGAACATCTAGAGACATTCAAGTTTTAAAATGTTTACTCACCATGCAGACACAAATAAAACACATCCCCTACTGGATTCTGGTTCATGGACATCAGTTTGAGACCCTGATCTATGTTGAGATGTGAGTCAAGTCTGTTCCTAGAATGGATAGGTCAGTTCAGTTTGTAATGGACCTAAACAGAGTCAATTTAATTTGACTTTTTTTTTCACAAGATTGGTTCATTTATACCTGATTTTTATTTTTAGCATTTCCATTTTATCCATAATTAATATATGCTCATTGTAAATAATCCAAACAGTACAGAAAATCATATGGAATAAAGTAGAGTCATCAACATCTCCCACTCAGAAGATGACACTTAAACATTTTGGGGAATACCCTTCCACACTTGTGCACACACAGGCACACATACATGCACACATACAAGACTATGTGTGATTTTGCATACCAGGTCCATGCTACATATACTCCTTTTTATGGATAACTTACCAGGGTCCCTGGTAGCAAATTTTGGCTCAAAATACAGCATAAAGTAATTATAGCTCAGATATCAAGGTCTCATGTCTAGTTAGTTTCTGCCTTGAAATAAAACATTTCTTCTTTAGTCTCCTTTCTAACATTTAGGAGAGAAAGAGGTAAACTTGTTTTTAGAAACCTGGAAGAACTTTTGCTAGGAATTTATCAACCTTTCTTATCTCTGGATTTATTTTTGCCTTTCTCCTCACTGTGTTTTATCTGCTCTCTGCTGATCTTTTTTTGCGGATGACCTCTCATCTTATTTCTCATCTGCTGGTCCCATCAACCCTAACTTCGTATCTGCTAAAACTCAGGTAATTGCTTTTAGATGGTATAATTAAGAAGCCATTAGTGTAAAGTTTCATTTCAGTTTACACTTTGGTCTGCATTTGAGCAGAGAAATATGAAATTAAGGTATTAGTTTCTTTCAGGAGTATGAGTCACGAGCTAATAAGTTTCAAGAGCAGTTTCTCAACTGTAATGATTGTGCTTTTCTCTTTGAAAATCTTATCTTTGGAATTCTAATAGATGGAATATGTTTTAAAAGAAAGGGGAACAAAACTGTAGAGAGCACCGGATTGGGTTCATCATTCCTGAAAGGTAAGTATCCATGCTGCCCCGTGAGGGTCCTATTTGATCTTAAATAAATGGCCAACACAGGACACTCCAACCTGAAAACTTAGCATACTTTCTTTCACCATTGTGTAGGAAATCCATCCATTTGAAGGGCAACTATGAGAGACTTTGTATAAGAGATTGAATGAAGGAGTAGAAGTCAAGATGACCTAATGTGATTTGGTATAAGCAACCTACAACTAGTTCTCAAACTCTGCAGCATGTTAGAATTACCTGGTGTATTAATTTCCTGTGGTTGCCATAACTAATCTATTCTCTCAGAGTTCTGAAAGCTAGAAGTCCAAAATCAAACTGTTGGCAAAGTCACAAGCCCTCTGAAGCCTCTAGGGAAGGATCCTTCCTTGCTTCTTCTTAGCTTCTGGTGACTCCTGGCAATCTTTGGCATTCTTTAGATTATAACTACATCATTCCAGTCTTCCTCCATCTTCACATGACCTTCTTCTCTATTTGTACATCTTTGTGTATCCTCCCCCACCCCCACTTTTTTTTTTAGCAAGGACATCAGTCATTAGGTTTAGCATCCATTCTAATCCAGGATGACCTCATCTTAACATTCTAAGATTCCAAGTGAACATGAATTTGGGGGCACAAAATTCAGCCTAACACACCTGAGAATATTTTAAAAATTCCATTGTCCACACTACATCCTAGATCAATTAAATTAGAATCTCTAGGAAGTTGCCTATTGGAGTCCCTTGGAGAGCTTAAAAAGAAATTGATCTTGGGTCTCACTCTCAGAGATTATGACTACAAAATCGGTAATCTAACAAGTATAACGTTTGATTGTTAGAGAAAATAAATGAAATGATGTGAAGTGCCCAGCAGAAGCTTGGCGTATAACATGTGCTCAATTAATACTTTCCTGTTGATTGGTCTGTCAAAATAAGGATATAATTGCATATATATAAATTCACAGTGTTCAATAAGCATCGGTTGCCTTCTTCCTCCACATTTATCAAGATAAACCTGATTCTCTATGTTTCTGAAGTCAAAGTTTCACCTAGGATATAGTTTGCTGTTGCCATAACCCTTAGGCATCCTGCTTTCCTGATAGAGTAATGCTTATCATCTCTTCTGCATTTGAAGACTCAGTTGCCACCATCTTCCTCTGTCTCATCCCTCCTCAGTAAAGTAAGTAAAATTGTAAGCCCTACTCTCTTCTAGCCTTCCAGGGTGGCTAACCACCCCAGTTTGCCCAGGATTGAGGGATTTCCTGGAATGCAGGACTTTCATTGCTAAAACTAGAACAGTCCCAGGCAAACAGAATCATTGGCCACCCTAAGCCTGCTCCAATCAACCGTGGATAATAGAACATGCCTAGTATTACCCCCGGAGCCCTGGTGGCACAGTGGTTAAGAGCTTGGCTTCTAGCCAAAAGGTTGTCAGTTCAAATCCACCAGCCATCCTTGGAAACCCTATGGGGCAGTACTACTCTCTCCTATAGGGTTGCTATGAGTCAGAATCAGCTCAATGCCAACAGGTTTGGTTTTTTGCTTTTTTTTTTAGTATTACCCTGAAGATATTACACATATTATGAATGCAAGACTCTTTAAGGGGGAATACAAAAATACAAACACATTTAATGTATGTTTGCCTGCAAGTCTATATGAGAGCCATCAGAGAGCAAAATAACAAATAGTAATAATGATGACAATTATGATGAGAACATTTTTTATCACTTACATTAATTATGTTCCTGTGCTAGGACTTTGTATGTGTTATCCATTTAATCCTCATGGCAACCCTATGTGGTGAGTGCTTTTATTATTCCCATTTGCAAATGAAGAAACTCGAGTTTAAACAGGTTATGTCACTTCCACAAGGTCTCGCAAGTAGTGTATGTCATGGCCAAGATGTAAACCCAGGCAGTCTGGCTTCATTGCTAGTGGTATTAATTCCCATGATGAACAAATGAAAGATGCAGAAAATATGTGCTACAGAAGGAGAGAGAGACAGTGTTTCCACTTGGGATGATCCTAGGAGCCAGCACAAAGGAGGGGGATAAAGTGGCACCTGTGCTAATGATGGATCATGACTTCTCCAAAGTGGTTAATTTAAGAAAAACATGAATTAAGCACCTAATATATGTAGTTGTTGTTGTTTAGGTGACGTTGAGTTTGTTCCAACTCATAGCTGCACTATAGGACAGAGTAGAACTGCCCCATAGGGTTTCCAAGGAGCAGCTGGTGGATTTAAACTGCCGACCTTTTGGTTAGCAGCGGAACTCTTAACCACTATGCCACCAGGGGTCCAATATATGTAGTGTACATACAAAATATTGAAGTAACAACAGTAGTCAGAATTTTTAAAGACGTTACTATGTCCCTGGCACTCTATTAGGCTATTGGTACATATTACCTGAGCACTGCCTCATGATATGTACCCAGCACGTCAGAGCTATAATGATCCCCATCACAGAAAAAGAGAATTGATAGCAGGATACAAGATAAACATTCAAAAATCAGTGGATTTCTATACACCAATAAGGAGAATGATGAAAAGGAAATCAGCAAAACAATACCATTTATAATAGCCCCTAAAAAGACAAAATACTTAGGGATAAATCTGACCAGGAATGTAAAAGACCTATGCAAAGAAAACTACAAAACACTACAGCATGAAACCCAAAGGGATCTACATAAATGGAAAAACATACCATGCTCATGGATAGGCAGACTCAACGTTGTGAAAATCACAATTCTACCCAAAGCAATTTACAAATACAA
>NW_004443952.1:2275386-2290462 GCF_000243295.1 Trichechus manatus latirostris | reverse complement strand
AGAGGGTTGACATGTTGTGGGGTTGTTAACCAATGTCATAAAACAATATGTGTACTACTGTTTCATGAGAAACTATTTGTTCTGTAAGCTTTCACCTGAAGTACAATTAAAAAAAAAAAAGAGAGAAATGAGAATTGAAGATGTCAATTAACTTGCCCTAAGATTCAAAATCTAGTCTGTGATGATTCCAGGATTCAAATCTACTTCCTTTTGTTTGTTTCTTTTAAAGATGGAGTCTATATTCTCAAACACCTTGTTTCCCTTCATGGTGAGGAAGGCAGCAGAAAACTTTGGTGAGACTTAACCAAAAACATATGTAATATGCATGTAGTGGATGCTTCATATAAAAAGTTAGTTAACTTACCTTTAAGATATTGGACAGATGGTGTAAAAGCAGTAGGGGGAGGTGGATAGTGAAGGAGATTTGGAAAAGAACTTGGAAGTGAACAGAGCTGGTAGCAGGGATGCCTCTTAAGGGCACATCCAGCCCTCATTTCCATGAAGAAAGGCAGCAACCAGCAATGCCTGTGACAAAATTGGAAGTGCAGTTAATCAGGACTTAACTGAATAGTTCAATCTCTGAGCAAGGGATTGGAAAGGGGAGGGAGTTGAGGGAAGATAGGGTGGGGAAAGGAAAAAAGCACACAAAGCCCCTCCATTTAAGATAGTGAAATGTGTCTTCTCATCCATAATGCAGCACCATAATGTTCTTGTATGAATGGAAAATGCCAGGCAATCGAAGGCCATATGTCTTCAGCTTAGATCCACAGAGTGTCCATGTATTTTTAATCAAGGCTGCATCTCTGAAGTATGTTTATGCTTTCTTGGCATAAAGATGCTCCCCCAGATTAGCTCTGCACCCAACTCCAGCCTGTTGTTACCTTTGGCCATGCCAGGAGAAAGGAAGTTGGCAGAGCCCCCAAAATGCATTACAGTAAAGCTAATGCAAACTGTACTTGAAGGATAGCGAACTCTGAGCAATCCATTAGGGCTGAGGAAATGGGCTTATGAGTCACTGAAGTCTTCGCTCCCTAACAGAGCTCTCTGCTTCCACTGTTTCCCCACCCCCTAAAATTCATTCTCCACACAGCAGCCAAAGTGATCTGTTAAAAATGTAAATCCAATTCTTCATTCCCCTCACTCAAAACCCTCTAGTTCAGACCCAACTCACTTAAAACAAAAGTCACACTCTTTGCTGTGCTTTACACGACTCTACTTGATCTGTTTTCCCACCTGTACTTCATGTCATTCCTCACTTCTTTACACTCATGATGCTCCAGTACATTGCCCTTCTTTCTGTTCCTAATCATTTTTATTTATGCATTCATGCATTCACTCAAAGAAATGCTGAGCACCAGTTATGTGCCAGGAACTCTCCTAGGTGTTGAGCATACATTAGTGAACAAAAACATCTAAAGCTCTTGCACTCCTGTAACTTGTATGCCAGTGGAGGAAACAGTAGACAGCAAACAATAAACAAAATGTGCATGTGAAGTGTATACAATGTTAAAATGTGAAAAGTGCTTAAAAAAAAAGAAAGAACGAGAGAAGGGAGAGTAATATATACAAGGTTGGGACCAAGTGAGCTCGGTTGTGACATTAAATAGGGTGGTTGGAAGAAGCCTCATAGAGAAGGCAAGATGTCTTACTTTAAGGTATTTTCTTTACTGATCTCTCTCCTGTAACACCCTTCCTCCAGATACTTGCATGAGTTTTTCAGAATTCAGGTCTCAGTTCAGATGTCCTCTCTTGGAGAGAGCTTCCTTGACCCTCCAATGTGAAGTAATCCACTGTAGTCATTCTCTATCTCACCACCCTGTATGATAGCAGTTAGAACAATCTGAAATTGCATTCTTCATTTTTTGTTTACTTAATGTTTGTCTGTCAACACAGACCACAAGCTCCAGGAGAACGAGGTCTTCATCTTTTCACTGTGACATCTCCAGGAACTAGAGTAGTGCCTAACACATAGTAAGTACTCAATAAATACATGTTTGAATAAAAGAATGAAAGAATGAATGAAGATATCAGTACATTCATTAGACTATTAGTACAAGAGAGGTAAGTAATATTTGGGGTTGAAAAATCATTAATAGACATTATCATCATCTTCTTGGATAATATCATGGCATTTGCTTAAGCAACTCAATCCAGGAAATACAGCGTGGATCAGGAAAATACCATCAAAAGAGCGATCAAAATGATGACATCTCATACAAAATCTACTTGTTAAATATACCTCAAATCTGTTCATTTCTCTCCATTTTCGCTGCCATTACTCTGGCCCAGTCACCATCAGCTTTTGTCTCACTGCTTCTACCCTTGCTGACCTCAAAACATTTTCCAAAGTTCAGCAAGGATGAGATATTTTAAAGGCAAATTTGACTGTATCTCCCATTGCTTAACCATTTCAATAGTTCCCTACTGGCCATAGGCTACAGTTCAAAAGATTAAAGTGGCAGCCAGAACCTTCAAGAGCTGGCCACTCTCCACTTCTCTAGTTTCATCTTTCAAAACTTCCCACCAACTCATGATGTATGAACTCCTTCTAGATGTCCAAAACTGCCATTTTCTCTGAGATACTAGGAGCTGATTTACTCCTTTTGCATTTGTCTTTTCTGCTGTCTATGCCTGGCTAAGTCATATTCATCTTTTAGATCTTTACTTAGATTTCATGTTAAGTCCTTCCCTGGCAAGGACTCCCTGGCCCCACACACCTGGGCTAGGTAACTCTCCTCTGCAGTCTCATGCTATCTTGCATTTGTCCATAACATTACTTCCCCGCATAGTGCATTGCGTTTGCTTGGTTTCTTGGCTGTCTCTCCCACTAGACTTAAGCAACAACAGGACAAAGATAATTTCTTCTTCCTTTATTCTTGCAGTAAAGGCATCTTGCGTAGGGCCTGGCTGATAGTAGTAGCTCAAAAATATATATTGAATGAGTGTGTTTGGGTAAAATGTATTACCGATTAAAACGTATTACCGATTAAAACAATCAGACTTTATTTCCAGGTGGAATTTTGAGTATCAGTTCTCACGCCAAAGCTCTTCTCTTGGGTCTTGCTATTCTGTGGCAATACTGCTGAAAACTGAGAGGACATTTGGTAGAAAGTGGAGGGCACAGAGCTTGTCTACTGATACTTATATCAGAGTATAACCAAGTCTTTCTTCTGTTCAACTCTTGGCAATAGCCTCAGGGACCAATAGGTTGATCTGCCAAGACAAGAATTGTAACTCATGCTGAAAATATTGAGTATAGTGCCTTCTGCAGATCAGGAGATTCTGATATCTTGCTTACTACAGTGAAAAGGAATTATGAGATTAGTGGTCTTGCATGTGTCTGAGGGAAAACTGAAGTGATTATAGAAATAAAGAATGTAAGAACCCAATAGGAATCTCATTTCACTGATAAAGACAGCAAGGATTATGAAGGTTGTTCAAATAAACATCCGCTCAGTTCTTGGATTGGTTTCTTGACTTTTCCTCACATTCCATGGTTCCTTTCGTCTATCTAATTCAATCTGATTTATTTTGATTCTACGTATTTTGAGATTCTTTTCCCCATGTGCTAGACCCTGAGAATATGCCTCCAAGTGAAGGCCGCATGTCACTTCTCCCCTTGAACTTCAGATCCATAGCTGTACGTGCTTCTTCATGGATCATCTTGCATCACAACTGGGTTCAGAAATCTGCCTTTCTTTTAAAACCCTTTGACTAATTTACTTACATAGTCCTTTGGTGAGCAATATATAGTTTACTAAAATTATCACAGTAAAGATGGACCGGGAGGGGAGTACATCACACATCTTCAAGCAAATAACTTAGAAACTCTCCCATGTAAAGATATAACCTTCCTAAGGTTCCTTCCCCTTTTGTTATCACTGAGGTTCCTTTTTCCTCTCCTTTATGCATGAAGAAGCTCTTTTTAAGTAAGAGCTCTTCCATCCAGGATTTTTTTCCTATGCATTTCAAATTCTTTTTTATTTGTTAGACAGCACAATTCAACTCTGAACTAGCTCCGATGTCTAACAGTGCTTATACTAAGTCATCACAGTTGTTGAGCTAAACAAAGGGCCTTCTATTAGCAGAACCCACCTTCCTTAGAAAATGCATCTAGTGTGCATTGCATCTTTATGCTTGGCTGGCAAATCCCAAAGAGTCTAATCATTATTGACCTAAATTTCTAGCATCTGGATCTTAATTTATAAAATGACTCAAAGGATACTGACCTCATGGAATTTTCAAGAGGATAAGAAGTATAAAAACAAAGTATAAAAATAAGTATAAAAAGGTCCAAGCACATAACTCAAAATACCCTAGCTTAGTAGAAGCTCCCTACGTAGTGGTTTCTTCCTCCTCGAGTGACTAGATGTGGTGATTCATTTGTCCCACCAATTCTAACTGTGATGGTGTTTAGGGGATGCCTCCGTGTTTTAGTTACCTAATGCTGCTACAATAGAAATACCGTAAGTGGAGAGCTTTAACAAAGAGAAATTTATTCTCTCAGTCTAGGAGGCTAGAGGTCCAAATTCAGGGTGCCAGCTCCAGGGGAAGGCTTTCTCTGTTGGCTCTGGGGGAAGGTCTTTGTCATCAATCTTCACCGGTCGAGGAGCTTCTCAGAGCAGGGACCCTGGGTCCAAAGGACGAGCTATGCTCCTGGCTCTTGCGTGAGGTCCCCCTGTCTCTCTGCTCACTTCTCTCTTTTATATCTCAAAAGAGATTGGCTTAAAACACAACCTAATCTTGTAAATTGAGTCCTACCCCTTTAATATAACTGCTGATAATCCCACCTCATCAACATCATAGCGATAGGATTTACAACACATAGGAAAATCACATCAGATGACAAAATGGTGGACAATCACACAATACTGGGAATCATGGACTAGCCAAATTGACACACATTAATTTTGGGGAACACAATTCAATCCATAACAGTCTCTCAAAGGTTATCAATATCCCTGAAATTTGGTCAAAATAGTTCATGAAAAATGCAGATTAAAATAAGCACATTTTATTTTTATTTTTTATCATGATGAAGACGGGTCTATCATGACACAGATCCAGAAAGCAATGGATGTGTGTGTTTTCCCCAAAGTTACAAGTATGTAAACTCCTTTATCAAAGTCTGTGTTAATGTCTTAATAGGCTGCTGTAACGTTCGTTTTCTCATAAGCCCTTTTCAACACTGTGTCAAACAAACCAAACCCCTTGCCTTCGAGTCAGTTCCAACTAGTAGCAACCCTGCAGGACAGAGTAGAACTGCCCCACTGGGTTTCCAAGGCTGTAAATCTTTACGAAAGCAGACTACTACATCTTTCTCCTGTGGAGCAGCTGATGGGTTTGACCTGCTGACCTTTCAGTTAGCAGCCCAGCGCTTAATAACTCTGCCACCAGGGCCCCTTTTGGCACTGTGTTAAAACAAAAAAAAAAACAAAAAAAAACAAAAAAACCATTGTCGTCAAGTTGGTTCCAACTCATAGCCACCCTATAGGACAGGGTCGACCTGCCCCATAGGGTTTCCAAGAAGCACCTGGTGGATCTGAACTGCCGACCTTTTGGTTAGCAGCCATAGCACTTAACCACTACACCACCAGGGTTTCCTGACACTGTGTAGGCTACCATTAATTCCAACTCTTAGAGGTAGACAGAGGGGTCATATGTTTTTATTTTGATTCAAAACTTCATCCTTATCTAGAACATTCACGGTTTGAACGTTCCTAAGTGGAAGACCTTTTCTATTTATAATCTAATTCATATTCTTAGCAGTTCCTGGGAACAATTTTGTTCATCACAGTCATTCGCTGGGCAAGGCTGAGTTGTGCTATTGACCAGAGCCACTTGATGCCATTTAACTATCAGGGATTAGAAACCTCTTAAACCTTCTAGTTCTAGCAATTACATATGGGTGGGTTCTCCAAGGCTTCTGACCATGAAGCCGATGACAAAAGTACCCCTGTGAGTGAAAAATATACTAATATACAGCAGGTCTTCAGTATTACTTTATGATTATTGAGTTCTTCTTTCAATCTGTAAGATTACAATACTGTACAAGTAATATACACTCTGTAAGGAGCTGTGGAAATTGCAGAAATAAGTAACAAATAAGTAAATGTTTGTATCACCAATATTAGACCAGTTAATCTTCACAGCAGTTTTACAAAATAAATATTATTATTCTTATTTTATAAAAGACAAACTCAAAGCTCAGAAAACTTAAGAAACTTGTCTAAGATAAGCAAATTAGTGTTAAAGTTATGCTTTGAAAGCAGGAATGTCTGGGGAGAAGGATTAAAACATAGCCATAAATAATCTTCGTAAGTAATTTATACACATTTTCCTCTTTAGTCTTCACCAAAATTCTGTTTTATCCCCATTTCATAGATGAGTAAAATGAGATTAAAAGAGATTCAGTACTCAATCAGAGAGATACTACAAATGTCTTATAAAAAGGACACTTGAAGTTCCCTTGGTTTATGGGGGTCCTCAGGGTGATAGGGTTATGTTTAGTAAGATGCACTGAATATTCCATAAACAAACAAAAAGAAAAGCTGTTGTTGTACAGTCAATTCCATCTGACAGTGACCTCATGTATTACAGAGTAGAAGTGCTCCTTAGGGTTTTCTTGGCTGTAATCTTTTTATGGAAGCAGATCACCAGGCCTTTCTTCTGTGGCACCACTGGGTGGGTTTGAACCACCAACCTTTGGGTTAGTAGTCAAGCACAAACTGCTTACACCTCCCAGGAACTTAAATATTTCATAAGATCTGGAAAAAAGAGGAAGTTGAAGAAGAGAGAAGGATAATACAAAGAAAAAATAGTTACATTAGCAGGGAGACTAAATTAGCTCCTGTTTTAGATGGCAAATCTACATTTTCTGTTGTGTTATGTAAGAGAAAGCATTGTGCTTGTGTTCAAAGGGCAAGCTTGAGGAAAAGCTCAGGACACCACCTGCATTCTAAGTGGCCCGAGTGATGGAGGGAATGGGCCCTGTTCCAAACTGATTAGTTCTGCTACCTTCTCATTATTGTTCCGCCTGAAGTTTGGCATGCAAGCAAGGTCATTCCACGCATGGGTCTGCGTGACATAACCGATTGTGCTACAAACTTCCTCCGCTTCCACACCCCCACCTCCGCCACGGCGTGCCACCTGCACTATAGAAGATTAAAAATCAGTCCATACATTTTACATGAGTTCCCGAGACAGTGAGAAATTAATATTAAGTCGTCTTTTGATAAAGATACAGCTGTTTTTTAAAAGATTTCCATCCAATTCAGTAATAGGAAACCTTTAAATTCCTCCATGGAGCCTGTACCTCACAATAGGAAGAGAAAATGCACATAAAATCAGAATAATATGTTTGAACACGTTTCTTCTTGCCGTTAACCTTACAAAGAAATTCTGGGGTTATATATAGGTCACTGCCGTGGCATAGTGGTTAAGAGCTCATTGGCCAACCAAAAGGTCAATAGTTCAAATCCACCAGGTGCTCCTTGGAAACCCTAGGGGGCAGTTGGGATCAACCCAACAGCAACAGGTTTTAGCCCCCTCCAAACTTTCAGGTACGGTATTAGTTTTCTATTTCTGTGCTTCCTCTTAGGTTGCTTCCTAAAGAATGACATCTTCTCGTACTCATACGTTCAAATGCTTTCAGTTCTTCAAGGTTGATCACAAATGTCTCAGTTTCCACGAGGCCCCCTCAGATCCTCAAAGCAAGATGTGATGCCTCCCTTGTCAGATCTTCAGTAATTCCTAGAAAAGTCCTGAACTTCCTGATTCTCAATTTTTCCACCAATAATGTGAAATTAATTACAGCTACATTTCAGGATGATTAAAAAATTGGAGATAATGTGTAAGAAGCTTAACAGTATGTGACAAATGGTTTTCAATAAATAGTAGCTGTTTTGTTATTATCACTACTAACAAAGAATACAAAGTCCAAAGTTCTTTACACGGAATTCAAAACCCTTCACAGTCAAGTTCCAGTCTTGGTTCCTAGTTGTATCTCCTACCACTTTTTCCAGGGTACTTCTATCCCCACCTCCTACAAAGCCATGTATTCTATTAAATCAAATGTGTCACTGTTATATGAAAACTATGCATATTCAGTACTGAGGGCTTCTTGGTTCTTCCTTTCTCTCTGCCTAAGATCTCATGGTTTTCAAATCACATGGACAGTAAGCAGCAGAGTTGGAATTTAGATCCAGTTTCCTATACCCATCAACAGTTTTGCCCAGCTTCTTAAAAATGTGAGTAATTTTTAAGAAGTGATTTATTTAGTTATAAGCATAAGTTTTGAATGTAGACAAACTTGGGTTCGAATGTTAGCTGAATGGCTGCACAGTTAGAAACAAGTTCCTTCAACTCTCATAGCATAAGCAGTGATATTGGTAAAATGACCATCATAAAGGCCTCTTAAAGATATCTTTATTATTATTGTCACTGTATCTTATTATGATATATATTCATGTTGTAAGATATATATTACAGCTTTATAATATAAAAAAACAACAGTTGCCATCGAGTCGATTCTGACTAATGGTGACCCCATGTGTTACAGAGTAGAACTACCACGTAGGATTTTCTTGGCTGTTACCTTTTTGGAGCCCGGTGATGCAGTGGTGAAGAGCTCAGCTGCTAACCAAAAGGTTGCCAGTTTGAATCCACCAGCTGCTCCTTGGAAACCCTATGGGGCAGTTCTACTCTGTCCTATGGGGTCACTATGAGTCAGAATCGACTCGACGTCAATGGGTTTGTTTGTTTGTTTTAAACTTTATGGAGGAGCCCTGGTGGCACAGTGGTTAAGTGTTCAGCTACTAACCTAGAGATTGGTGGTTTGAACCCACTAGCTGCTCCATGGAAGAAAGATGTGGCAGTCTGCTTCTGTAAAGATTACAGCCTTGGAATCCCTATATGGCAATTCTACTTTATCCTATAGAGTAGCTATGAGTCGAAATCAACTCAACAGCACCAGCTTCTTTTAATATTTACAAAAGCATTTCACTAGACGTTCTTTTCATGGTGCTGTTGGGTGGGCCTACCTCAAACCTCTTGTGTTACCCAGGCTATCTCTCTCGCTTTCTCTCTCTCTCTATGTATGTATATAAATATATATATATATACATGTAAATAATTTGTTCCCCATAATAACTCTAAGATATATGTGTGTGTATGTGTGTGTGTAGATAGATAGATAGATAAATAGACAGACAGACAGATAGATAGATAGATAGACAGATAGAAAGATGAAAGATTTTGTGTCTGAGGAAATTTGTCCTAATTCTGAAACAATTGCAATCAAATATCACATTTATTACTTTTAAAGTTATTGGACAATAGGATTTAATTTAGTGTGAGGCTAAATAGATTTGTTAAAGCCCATTGCCATACTCTTCCTGACATCCCCATGCCTTGGAATAGCATCCAGAGGGCAAGTGAGAGTCTCAGGCAGATAGAACGCTATATACAATCACTTCCTTACAGAATCACTTAGTGGAGAGGAAAGGAATAAGTGAATTTCTGGTATTTACTAACTTGTAATAAGTTGTCTCTACCTAATTGGGAAACCTAATGTCTGTGACCCAATAATTGGTGACTTACTTATTCTCTCCGAGGGAACCTTAGAGTAAGAGTTGTTGCAAGAAGCCAGGAGTGTTACTGGAGTAGCGATTCCTTCACGCAGTAAACATGGGGAGTGTGGAAATAAAGGCTCACTTTTAAAACCTAGCGCGAAGCCTGATGCATAGGAAGCAACTGGATAAGTCGTAACTATTACTATTAGTTAATAGCAGCTATTGACAAGTTTTGGCTGATTGAAATATTATTAATGACATCAAATTATCTATATCATGGGTATCTATTTCTTTGTACCTCAAGGCAGAGCTAAACCTTTCAATAAAGACTGTCTAAGGAAGGCTTCTGTTTAGCAATGCAGTTTCCCCATCCCCCTTGAAGGCTCCACGTCACCAAATTTTGCTGACCTGGCTTCAGTAAATTTTAATTCAACAAAAAGCCTGGTTGAACAGATGTGTTCACAAGTCCCAGGCCATGTAACACTCAATCTGTTTAACGGAAATGTTCTGCTGGTTCCATATTTGTGCTTTCTCCTGGAACTGGATTTGCATTTTGCTGTCTCAGTGGAGCATAAACGTAAGGAGATGTCAGGAAGGGAGCTAGATCTGGAAGGAACAAGAGGTGGATTGGAGGATGCGAGATCATAGAGGCTGGAGCACTGGAATGATACAGAGAAAGATGCTGAGATTATTTCATCAAATAAAAAGGAGTACACATCATCCCCTTTCTGAACCATAAGAGGGTTAAATTTCCACTTTAAAGCAATATAAATTTAACAGAACTATTTTGATGGCTCACTGAAATTGTTTAATAGAGAATTGTCTCTATGGGCATGTATTTTCCCTGCGCATGTATACATTTTGATCAAAGGAGAAATTACAGGGAGATTAAAAACTTGAATTAAAAAAAAGTGTATGTTGGACATTGTGAAATACACAAGATAACCATTGTTCTAAAGACTTGAAATACATTGATGCATGAGAACTGATCTTGCCCTCACAGATCCTAGAGTCAAAGAGCAAAAACAGATATGAAAGCATATGATTGAACACAATGAGTTTAATGCAAGTATAAAGCTACAGACAAAGACCTTGAGGGCAGCAAAGCATATCAGATAAGTTCAATCTCCTGGAGGCCAAGGTTGGCAGTTCAGTGTGGACAAGGTAAATTTCACAGATATAACATTTCAGCAGAATTTTGAAGGACCCTCTACCCCAGAGCTGACTCCTGAACTTCAGACATAGATGTAAATGTATCCATATTTATAAATTCAACCTATACATCATGAATACTAACTACAATTTGCTACTTGTAGTAATCATCAGTTTTATTAAACAAAAAGTAGGAGGTGGCGCCAAGATGGCAGAGTAGTCAGACGCTTCCAGTGGACTCTTTTACAACAAAGACCCAAAAAAACAAGTGATTCAATTATATATGGCAATCTGGGAGCCCTGAACATCAAAGGTAGAGTTGAGGAACCAGACTGAGTGGCAGGGGGAGGGAGAGATGGTTCAGAAGCAGCGAGGAGTTGCCAGACCTGACCAAGCAAGAGCCTGAGCCCTTCAGGCCTGAGCAGCTCATGGGTGAGTGGTGAGGCAGGCAAGCAGTGGTCCTTGGGAGGCGTATTTTCCACACTAGGAGAGATGCAGCACCAGAGAGTGTACACGGCCACCCAGAACTAGTGAGAAGCAGCCGTCATCAGCGAAAGATAAGTACTTGCGTACGGCTTAGCACGCAGATCAAAAACAACCCCCCTTAGGGAAAAACCTCTCTCCCATTTACCTCCCCACCCCCTGCTCTGCATTAGGTCGCAGACCGGCTTCAGCAATTGCCTAGTACCCTGGGCTGGAAGTAGGATCCATCACATGACTGGAGCCATTCTCACTGCCTTGGAGAGTGAACAAATTAATAAATGGGAAAAAATAAACTGCCAGCTCCCCTAAGCCAGGAACCCAGGGTAGGCACAGCTCCTTTGCCTAGGCACAGACATAACGGATCCACACACTTTGAGTGCCTTTCCCCCTTCATATACTTGTGTTGGCCCATCTCAACAGTGTAGGCCCTCATTACAGCAGTACAACAGGGTATATACTGAAAGTTTAACTTCAACTGTTTCAGCTGTGAAGTGGCATGTTCTTGACATTTGGCACTGCTCTGCCTATTAAGCAGGGTCTTCACCTACCCACATCAGGGGCCTGAGGACTGATGGCTCCACCCATGTCACCTAACCACCTGCAAGACGGGCCCATGAATAAGAGATGCCCCCCAGTCCTTACAGCCAACAGCATTAAGTGCTCATAGTCCAGCTGCAAAACCCACCCACCTACGTGCTCTAGGGAACAGGGACACGCCTTCCTCTTGGACACTCAGGGGCAGTCGTCAGCCACCTGCCTTGCTCAGAGGGTGTCCCCCTGCTGCAGCCAGATGCCTGTGCCTACACCAATCACCCATGCCTGTCTAGGACTGTAACTGAGAGCCTACACCACACACTTGGTGGCTATCTACCTGGGCACCTGAGCTGAATCCATACAGGAGGAGTGGGTGGATTCCTTAGCCCACATACCTAATAACAGATCTAAGCACCTGGAGACAGGACATTAGAGCTTCAAACGTGCCAACAATCAAACTAGTTCATACGAGCAGCCTATTTGGGCATATCAAAACAAAACAAGAAGCTAGGACACAGTAAGCAAACATAAAATAAATAAATATAATAACTCATTGATGGCTCAGAGACCACAGTCAATATCAAATCACATAAAGAGGCAATCCATGATGGCTTCAGCGAGCTCCCAAAATAAAGAATATAGAAATTTTCCAGAGGAGGAAAATTTCTTGGAATTACCAGAGGCAGAATACAAAAGATTAATATACAGGAATCTTCAAGAAATTAGGAAGGAAATTAAGCAAAACGCAGAACACACAATACAGGAAATTAAAAAGATTAGAGAAGAGCATAATGACAAATTTAACAGGCTGCAAAAATCCATAGAGAGACAGCAATCAGAAATCCAGAAGATTAACAATAAAATTCCAGAATTAGACAACTCAATAGAAAGTCATAGGAGCAGAATTGGGGCAATGGAAGTCAGAATTAGTGAGATTGAAGATAAAGCACTTGACACCAACTTATCTAAGGAAAAATCAGATAAAAGGATTTTAAAAAAATGAAGAAACCCTAAGAATTATGTGGGACTCTATCAAGAAGAATAACCTACGAGTGACTGGAGTATCAGAACAAGGGGGATAACAGAAAACACAGAGAGAATGTTAAAGATTTGTTGGCAGGAAACTTCCCTGATATCGTGAAAGATGACAAGATATCTATCCAAGATGCTTATTGAACCCCACATGAGGTAGATCCCAAAAGAAAGTCACCAACACATATTATAATCAAACTTGCCAAAACCAAAGATAAGAGAGAATTTTAAGAGTGGCTAGGGATAAACGCAAAGTCATCTACAAAGGAGAGTCAATAAGAATAAGCTCGGACTACTCAGCAGAAACCATACAGGCAAGAAGGCAATGGGATGACATATATAAACGCTTGAAGGAAAAATACTGCCAGCCAAGAATTATATATCCAGGAAAACTACCTTTCAAACATGATGGCAAAATTAGGGCATTTCCAGATAAACAGAAGTTTAGGGAATTTGCAAAACTGAAACCAAAATTACAAGAAATACTAAAGGGAGTCTTCTGGTTAGAAAATCAGTAACATCAGATAACAACCCAAGACTAGAACACAGGACAGAGCAATCAGATATCAATCCAGATAGGGAAGTCATAAAAGTAAATCAAAGCTAAAACACTGAAAATGGGGAAACACATATCAATATGTAAAAGATGACAACATTAAAACAAAAACAGCGGGACTTAAAAAATGTAGACATAGATTTTTCACATGGAGAGGAAGTCAAGGTGATATAAAGAAAGAAAAGACTGGTATAAACTCAGAAAAATAGGGGTAAATATTAAGGTAACCACAAAGGAAACTAACAATCCTACAAGTCAAAATAAAAAACTAGAAAAATACAAAGACTCAGCAAACACAAAATCAACAACAATGAAAAAGATGAAAAGAAAATACGTAAAGGAAAATGACTCAGCACAGGAAATTAAGTGGAACAAACAAACTGTGAACAACATACAAAAAAACACATCAAAATGACAGTACTAAACTCATACCTATCAATAATTACGCTAAATGTAAATGGACTAAATGCACCAATAAAGAGACAGAGAGTGGCAGATTGGATAAAAAAACACGATCCTTCTCTATGCTGCCTACAAGAGACACACCTTAGACTTAAAGACACAAACAAACTAAAACTCAAAGGATGGAAAAAAATATATCCAGCAAACAACACTCAAAAAAGAGCAGGAGTGGCAATATTAATCTCTGACGAAATAGACTTAAAAGTAAAATCCACCACAAATGATAAGGAAGGACACTATATAATGATAAAAAGGTCAATGCACCAGGAGGACATAAGTATAATAAATATTTACACACCCAATGACAGGGCTCCAAAATACATAAAACAAACCCTAATAACACTGAAAAAAGAGATAGACAGCTCCATAATAGTAGTAGGAGACTTCAACACAGTGCTTTCGGTGAAGGACAGAATATCCAGAAAGAAGCTCAACAAAGACACAGAAGAGCTAAATGCTACAATCAACCAACTTGATCTCATAGACTTATACCAAACACTCTACCCAAAACAGCAGCCGAGTATACTTTCTTTTCCAATGCGCACGGAACATTCTCCAGAATAGACTACATATTAGGCCATAAAACAGGCCTTAACAAAATCCAAAGCACCAAATATTACAGAGCATCTTTTCTGACCACAAAGCCATAAAAGTAGAAGTCAACAACAGAAAAAGCAAGGAAAGAAAATCAAACACATGGAAACTGAACAACACCTTGCTCAAAAAGTACTAGGTTATAGAAGAAATTAAGGATGGAATAAAGAAATTCATAGAATCAAATAAGAATGAGAACACATCCTACCAGAACCTTTGGGACACAGCAAAAGCAGTGCTCAGAGGTCAGTTTACAGCAATAACTGTACACATTCAAAAAGAAGAAAGGGCCATAACCAAAACATTAACCCTACAACTGGAACAAGTAAAAAGAGAGCAGCAAAAGAAGCCCTCAGGCACCAGAAGAAAGGAAATAATAAGAATTAGAACAGAATAAAATGAAATAGAGAATAGAAAAACAATTGAAAGAGTTAACAAGACCAAAAGCTGATTCTTTGAAAGATCAACAAAATTGATAAACTATTGGCCAAAGTGACAAAAGAAAAACAGGAGAGGAAGCACATAACCCATATAAGAAATGAGATGGGTGATATCACAACAGACCGAACTGAAATTAAAAGAATTATAACAGAATACTATGAAAACCTGTACTCTAACAAATTTGAAAACCTAGAGGAAATGGACAAATTTCTAGAAACTCACTACCTACCTAAACTAACACAAACAGAGG
>NW_004443952.1:2268932-2275286 GCF_000243295.1 Trichechus manatus latirostris | reverse complement strand
CATCAATTGGTCCCAACCACCTGGAGTAAAGGAGAATGAAGAACACCAAAGACAGAAGGAAAGTAGTAGCCCAAGAGATGGAAAGGGCCACATAAACCAGAGACCTCATCAGCCTGTGACCAGAAGAACTAGATGGTGGCCGGCTACCACCAATGACAGCCCTGACAGGGAACACAACAGAGAGTCCCGGATGGAGCAGGAGAAAGGTGGGGTGCAGAACTCAAAAGAAGACCAGACTTAATGGTCTGAGACTGGAGGAACCCCGGAAAGCATGGCCCCTGGATTCTCTATCAGTCCAGAACTAAAACAATTTCCAAGGCCAGCTCTTCAGACAGGGATTGGACTGGCCTGTGGGACATAAATTCATACTCGTGAGAAGTGTACCTCTTAGCTCAAGTAGCTACAAGAGACTAAACAGGCACCTTCTGTCTGGAGATGAGATAGGAAGGCAGAGAGGGTTAGGAGCTGGTTGAATGGACATGGGGAATGAGGGGTGGAAAGGAGAAGTGTGCTGTCACAGTACACAATATATGTATAAATTTTTGTATGGAAAAAAATTTTTTAAAAAAAGTATGATGTTAAATAAAGACTGTTCTTCCCTGTCTTTCAAAATTAGGTGTGGCCACAGGACTTGCTCTGATAAATGAAATGTGAGTGAATTGAATTTGTGTCACTTCCAGGTAGAAAGGTTAATAGATAGGGCTTGAGTACTTTATCTCTTTTCCTTTGCCTAGTTGCCATAGAAATATATGTTGCAATGGAGATTCCATCAGTCTAGGTCCTTGTGTGATCACAATGAGCAGGACCCACTTACTCACATTGAACATAGAATGTAAATATGAAATATACCTTCATTGCTTAAAGCCACTGAGATTGTTTGGCTGTTTGTTACTACAGCATAATGTAGCCTAACCTGATTGATCCCACTCCTGCTCTAGGGATTGTGAATTAGACAGACAAGAAACCTACCTTCATGGAAGAAAAGGGACTACCAGACAAATAAACAATAAGTCTCTTCATGTAATGTTTTTTGAGCTCCTCAAACATATTGTCCAAAACTGTACTTATCACACATCGCACTTCTCATCTCCCACCTCATCCTGTTCATGATCTCAATAAATAGCTACTCAAATAAAAACAAAGAAACATAGTCATCTTGAATTTCACAGTCTTCCTCACACATCCAATCTTGTCAATTCTGCTTTTTAAATATCACTAAAATCTGACTATTTTACATTTCCACTGTCATTTCTTGAGACCAGAACACCATCATCTCTTACTCCCTTCCACCCTCTCCTAACTGATCTCTCTGCTTCTAGGTTTTCTTTCCTTGGAGTCTCTCTCCAACTAGTGCCGGTCACTAACAAAATTGTAAATCTCAACATGCCACTCACTTCGTTGCTTAAAATCCCAGTGTCTTCTTGTTATCTCAAATGTGGTTTAGAAGGCTTACTATAGTCAGGTTCTCTCTCTTTCTCTCTCTCCACTTCCTCCCTCCCTCTCTCCATCTTTCCCTTTCTCCAGGCCTTCACACATGTGCTTCTCTCTGAATAAATTATTTTCCCTTTATTCTCTGGCTGACAAATTCCTACTTGCCTTAGTTATCTAGTGCTACTGAACAGAAATACCACAAATGGGTAGCTTTAATAAACAGAAATTTATTTTCTCACAGTTTAGGTGGCTAGAAGTCTGAATTCAGGGTGCTGGCTCTAGGGGAAGGCTTTCTTTCTGGGGTGGCTCTGGGGGAAGGTCCTTGTCTCTTTTCAGATTCTGTTTCTTGGTTCCTTGGAGATCTCACGCGGTGTGGCATCTATCTTCCCTCATCTGTGTTTGCTTGTTGCTTGCTAAATCTGCTCATTTATATCTCAAAAGAGATTGATTTAAGACACACCCTATACTAATACTGCCTCATTGACATAACAAAGAAAACTCATTCCCAATTGGGATTATAACCACAGACATAGTTGAATTTACAACACATATTTTGGGGGGACACAATTCAGTATATAACACTACTGGTGACCAGATTCTCCTTTGAAGATATTCAACACAAAATTTTTCCTGGCCCTTAAACTGAATTTTTTTTTTCTTTGTATATGTTCCCAGACTACCATGTACAGTGTCCCTTAATGTCTAGTTTGTAGGCTCTAAAGCCAGATTCCTTGAGTTTAAATCCTGACTCCACCACTTATTATTTATATGACCTTGTGCAAACTAATTCATGCCTCTGTGCCTCAGTCACCCCATCTGTAAAACAGAAGTAATAGTAATGCTTACCCCATGGGTTAGGTTTTAGGTATTTGTAGATTAAATAAGGCAATTTATTTAATGAACCAAAAGCCGAGGCTTACCTTGAATACATATTAACCATTATTATTCTTTTCAACCCTCTCTGTTGCCAAGCTGAAGCTGAAATAGAAGGAAGGAAAGAGACCCTAAAAAGCTAACACTTCAAACTAAGAAATTGGATTTTATCTGGTAAGAAATAAAGAGTTATTGGAGGCTTTTAAAGAGAAAACAGGATCAGGTTTGAATTTTAGAAAGAAAAAAAAAAAGGAAATACAAGATGAGAGGCAAGTAGAGGAAGAACTCTTTAGAATATGCTCAGTGTAGCCAAGTAGTTCATTTTTAAGCAATCATATTTAATCACCATTCACCATTCAAAAACTAAGAGGTCATTTAATTCTACAAACATTTATGGAATGTTCACTAAGTGTCAGATGCTGTGCTGGGGGCTGAGAATTGAGAGGCAGTAAAGCACACTGTAGGAAAATCTAGCCTACTTGTTAAGAGAATTGAATTTACCATCATACAGACCTGGGTTTACCACCCAAGACTATGCCTTCCCTCCTGAACAAGGTCTTCAAATTATCTGTGACTCAGTTTCCTCAAGGGTAAAACTAGATTAAATGAGATAATATATAAAAAGCCTCTTAAAATGTTTAGGATGTGGTTCAATATGTGTTCAGTATATGCTAGCTATCATTATCATAATTACTGTTGTAGATATTATTTTATAACAGAACTGAATGACACCTTCCTCCAATACCAAGGTGTTCATAGTCTGAATAGAGACGGCAGATATGTAGGCAAATAAATAATATCCTATTTGAGGTACTGTATTATTAACCCTGGTGGCGTAGTGGTTAAGAGCTACGGCTGCTAACCGAAAGGTCAGCAGTTCGTATCCACTAGGTGCTCCTTGGAAACTCTATGGGGCAGTTCTTCTCTGTCCTATAGGGTCCCTATGAGTTGGAAATGACTCGACAGCAATGTGTAGGTTATTAAAAACAGCCAATATTTATTGAGTGCATACCTTCTGTCAGGTATTGAGCTCTATGAGGCAAGCAATATAATACTGGACTCTAAATGAGGAAATGGAGGAGGAGTTTAACCACTCCAGGGCTAAGCAAAATATTCAAGGTCACACAGATAGTGACTGGCAGAGTTGTGATGTAAGCTGAGGTAGTCTGATACGGCTGCCATGCCCTAAACCACTAGTCTACCCTGCCAACCTAATAGATAAGGATGTGATAATTCTGAAATCATGGGAAATGTTCAAGAGAATGCTACCTCTGTCCTGGGCCCTGATGGATGAGCTACTCACTTTATTTCCAAGAAAGCTTCAGCTTAAATCATTCCAGAGAGATGACTGCCCCTATCTTTATCCAGAGCTAGAATACCTCCTCCAAGAATGTGTTTTATATTATAATGAACAGCCATCACTGCCAGAAAATCCTTCTAGGTGCTAAGAATTTGTGCTGGAATTCAGGCCAGAAGAAATGAATACCACCTCACACCAGTAGTGCAAGGAAAAATTCTAGTTGTGCAAGCAAAGGGATCCCTCCAAGTGTGCTGATTCTAGGAACAGTTTTATACTAATTTATAAATGGAGGAAGTGGCATAATTTGAAAGATGGTATTAGTCTCTCCTTCCATCTACCCATGGGTCTATGAAGTCAACAAACAACAGTAGTATCTCTATTGAAAGCAATGATTGTCAATGTTAGTATAAGAGCTGACACATCTACTATCTCATAAACATCTTTCTAAATACTCTGTGGTGTATATATAATTGACCTTCCCATCTTAAAGATGACAACAGTGAAGCATGGAATGACTTAATAGTGTATTCGTGACCACATAAACACAAAATGTCACAACCATGATCCTGGCCAAAAACTACCAGTATTACTCATATCATAGTACTGGTTATAGATCTGTCTTAGCTTCCTCATTTATTCTGTGCTTTGTGACAGGACACATAATTTATTACCTTTATTTGGCAAACCTCACTGCCCCCTGAGCCCAAGGTTTGGAGGTGGAAGTAGAGAGAAGATCTCTAGCTACTGGTCAAATCTCACAATTGTACCTGAGCAGAGAGAGAGCTAGTGCGTTCCAACAGATTGGAAGAGATTTAAGAACTCGTCTGGCAGTCATTGGATCCCCAAAGATGCTAGGTTATCTTCTCCCAGTTTTTGAAAAGAAGCACTTCAATCAGCAGGTCCCAGCCTTTGTGGCAGTTCACTTTGGCCAAAATATTCCATAATGTCAGGCTGTCCAGAGATGAGGCAATCTCTCCCTTTTTATGAAGCTAACTCTGTTTGGCTGTTGTCTTACTTTTCTCGTGCTGCTATAACAGAAACACCACAAGTGAGTAGCTTTAACAAACAAGCTCTTTGAGCCTCTGCTTCTGGGCGATCTTCATTTGGCTTGGCAGCTCTCTTCCCCATCTCTGCTTCTCTCACTTCCTTGTTTAATTTTTCCTATCTCAAAATAGATTGACTGAAGACACCTCTACAGTAATCCTGTCTCATTAACATAACAAAGACAACCCACTCACACATGGGATTATAACCACAGGCATAGAGGTTAGGATTTACAGCGCATAGTTTTGGGGGACACAATTCAATCCGTAACAGCTATGTTTCTTATCAGTTGCTATACGTTGTGCATAGCTGGTTCACTTTCCACCTCACCAGAACAATGAATCACACTTACTCAATATGTAAACCAACACTTACATTATCAAAACATAATTCTTTAAATTTATAGACATGAAGGCTTCTACGAATTTAGTGAACAGTCTGGTGACCTTCTAAATTGGGTGCCCTTGACTTGTACATTGACCCAAAGAAAGAACCCAAATAAGAGGATCTTCCTGAATATCTTTCCGCTATGTGGGGTATTGTGCTTATTAGGGCAGGTCACTAAATAGTTCTTGTTCTCCTCCTGAGAGCTCCATCTTGGTATCGAGTTTCCTCTTCCCTGAAGTTAGACGTGGTCATGGGATGTGCTAATGGTACATTGTGTATTTCTCCTGGATGGAAGACTTTATGAGACAGTGCACCATTTATTATAGTCTTCCCATTCCTGTATTTACAGTGGAAGCCTGTGTCCAAGTAGTGTCTCCAACAGCCCCAGCTATAAGAGACTACAATGAGTAAAGCCTCTACTGACCGATATTGGACTTGTGTGAAAACATTTAGATTTAAGGGTTGTTATCATCATCATCATCATACTACTGTGGCTTGATTGGTGATGTATCTTGCCAAATATTGCCAAGATACCAAAAAAAAAAAAAAAAACCCCAAAATAAAACCAAACCCATTGCTGTCGAGTTGATTCCAACTCATGGTGATCTTATAGGACAGAGTAGAACTGCCCCACAGGGTTTCCATGGAATGGCTGGGAGATTCAAACTGCCAGGCTTCTGGTTAATGGCCAGATCTTAACAACTGAGCCACCAAAGCTCCATTTGGCTAGATACTATGAGAAAAATATGACCTTATAAAATAACTGACTGGTATAGAAAGGGAATAGAAAGGAACTTGTAGGATTGGAAGAGGAAACCTGTAAAAAATCATTGAGTAGGTCATTGTATATAATGCAGGCCAAAGAAAACTTTGACTTGCAGCAAGAATCAAATAAAAGGAATAGTCATCACCGCTGTTCAAATCTCTGAATGGATTAAGGTGACTTAGAATAAAAGTATAATTAAGAGTTTGGTATCCAGTAAATGCATTCAGTTGCACAAAATGACTCAAGGGGGAAAATAAAACCTAAAAGCTTGACTTGCCCATGAAAACCTTAGAAGTTAGAGTTGCTGTACTTAAACTGGCAGAGGGGTAGGGAGAGGAGGCAAGCAAACAAAGACTTATAAAATCTAAGGAGTGTATCTAGGAAAAAAAAAAATTTTTAGGGGTGGTATTGCCACACAGAAATGACCAGATTCGGAGACTCCGGCAAGATGGCGGTCTAGGCAGAAGCACCACGCCGTCCCTCCACAACAAAGATCCGAAAAACTAAGCCAAACAGAGAATCAACAATCCTGAAACCCTAGAACATCAAATGA
>NW_004443952.1:2244147-2260470 GCF_000243295.1 Trichechus manatus latirostris | reverse complement strand
AAAAAAAGAAATGACCAGATTCAAAGAAATATGAAGCCTATTATCATTTTAATCAAGCGACACTGCAAATAAATCACAGTCTGTGACTATTTAAACTTTAAAATAACACTAGGGCTCCCAAACATCTAAGATGAGAAGAGACTGGAAAAGATGTTCAGCTCCCAAACAGAGTATATTCTCCAATACCCACTTTTGCTGTAACCAAGGAAGCTAATACAAATGGAAAAACTGCCTACAGGACAGATCCATAGACCTAGAAAACAAAAGACTAGAGGCCCCACCCAGGGAGCAAAATGGGACACCTGGGAAAATTTTTCACATACAGATGTGGCCTTGGCACATCTCTTCAGTAGGTTTTCAGACTTGTTATAGACCAACGATTCTCGTATATCTTCCATTCCTCCCCTTTATGATTGGGAGTGTTTATTGAAGTAATTTTTAGCATGTCCTTCTTTTGTATATTGGCTGTATAAGGGAAAGATAGCTTGTCTTTTAGGTTCAAATCTCTGGACCAAAATAAGCTACCTCTGGGACTGATGAAGAAGCTACTAGAAATGACTCAGGGGTCTGGACTTAAGCTAGACACATTGACTAGATGAGGCTGGTGGGATATCTCTCTTGGTGTGGGAATAAATATGTCTTATAAGCAGGAAGGATAAAGAAATGTTTTCTACCAGAAAGGAAGATTGCAGTAGTTATTAAGGTTGTTCAAAATATTCCAGATTTTCTTCCTTCTTAGCACACAGTAGAATTGTACCTTCCTGCCCCCTTCCAGTTAAGCATAACCATGTGACTAGATTTGACCAATGAGGTGTAAAGAGGCATGCCGTGTGTCATTCTGAGGTGGAAGCATTTAATTGCCAGGGTGAGACACTGCCGTACTGTGGTGATCCTGGACACATAGGTAGGGATGGGTGCTCCATCAGCCCGGGCCGCTGATTAACTGTAATGAGCAGAGCAACCTGCTGACCTGGAATGGCTGTGTAGTGTGAGTAAGAAATAAATCTTGCTTTTTTTAAAATCTCTGGAATTTGGGGGTTATTTAGTGCTCCGTATAACCTAGTTATTCTGACTTCAACATGGGGCATGACTCTAGATAGGGTTTTCCTCAAACTGTAGCATGACCTTTACTTTAGGATATAAGAGAGCTCCTCTGGCTGATCAGTATGACCTGACCCTTAATCCCTAACTAGAAGCCATTCTTTGAGCTTACGGTCATCCCCATCATAAAGACAAACATGACTGAAACACTTATCTACTTCCATGTTGCTAGTAGCTAACTGCCTCTGCCTTTCGTTTTGAGAGATTTACAAGTAAGAAAGAAAAGGACAGAGACCAAAAATTCAGTAGATTTGCATCGTATATGGCTTCTTCATGCTCCATCTCTTTGATGAAGTGCATGCAAATTCACATCTTACTTCTCATAAGGTGGGATAATGAGAACAGACTTGCCCACCTCATGGTACTTGTGATGGCTAAGAATGTGTGTCAACTTGAATGGGCCATGATTCTCAGTGTTTTGGCAGTTGTGTAATGTTCTGAACACTTCCATGTTGAGATTTGATATTTGATAACCACCATGATGGGATCTGCTGTGAGTAGCCAGTCAGTTGAAAGGGAGTTTCTTTGGGCCTGTGGCCTGCATCTAATATAAATGGACATTCTGGCAAGGCTCATGGGCTTTTTGCTTGCACTGGATCCTGCAACTGGCTCCTATTTGTCAGACCTCCGGTTCTTGGAACTTGAGCTAGTAGCTTACCTGCTGTCTTGCCTACCTATCTTGGGATTCATTGATCTTCACAGCTGTGAGCAAGAGCCCTGCTCTTTGACCTGCTGATCTTCGGTTCGCCAGTCTTGGCAGCTACGTGAATCAGGAGAAACCTCTATCTTGACCCACCTACTTGGGACATTACAGTCTCTACAACTGTGACCCATTTCCTTGATATAAATCTCTCTATATATATATTCATATGCTTTGCTGGTTTTGCTTCTCTAGAGAACCCAGTCTAAGACGTTTGGTACCAGGAGTGGAGGGTACTGGGAGTGCTTAACCATGAGACACCAAGTCACCATTCAGCCTCAGCTGCCAATCATGAACTGGGTATTGTCTGACCCACAGAGTCATAAAGTTAGACGTGCACAGCAGCACTCCATCATTAAATGGAAGTGGTATATATGAGATCGTGGCTGAGCAGGACCTGAAGGTACAAGTAAGTTGCATGAGGAGGTGGCCCAAATGTCCAAAGTCTCCATTGCTGTCACATTACCTTCCATCTCCCAGTCTGCACCTACAGCCTCATGGAGAGTTCCTTATGATCATTTGACTGAGGAAGAGAAACCTCAAGCCTGGTGTACAGATGGTTCTGCACGATTTAAAGGCACCACTGGAAAGTGGACAGTGGCAGCACTGCAGCCCCTTTCTGGGACCTCCCTGAAGGACAGTGGTGAAGGGAAATCCTCCCAGTGGGCAGAACTTTGAGCAGTACACCTGGTTGTTCACTTTGCTTGGAAGGAGAAATGGCCAGTTGTGTGATTGCATTCTGATTCATGGGCTGTGGTGAATGGCTTGGCTGGCTGGTCAGGGACTTGGAAGGAACATAATTGGAAAATTGGAGACAAGGAGGTATGGGGAAGAGGTATGTGGATAGACCTCTCTGAATGGGCCAAAGAAGCGTAGATATTTGTGTCCCTTGTGAATGCTTAGCAGAAGAGGATTTTAACAATCAAGAGGATAGGATGATGTGTTCTGTGGAAACCAGTCCTCCTCTTTCCCCAGCTACTCCCATCATTGCTCAATGGGCTAATGAACAAATTGGCCATAGTGGCAGGGATGGAGGTTATGCATGGGCTCAGCAACATGGACTTCCACTCACCAAGGCCGACTGGGCTACAGCCACTGCTGAGTGCTCAATCCGCCAGCAGCAGAGACCAACACTGAGTCCCCGATATGGCACTATCCCTCAAGGTGATCAGCCAGCAACCTGGTGGCAAGTTGATTACATTAGACCACTTCCATCATGGAAAAGGCAGTGTTTTGTTCTTACTGGAATAGACACTTACTCTGGGTATAGATTTGCCTTCCTTGCACCCAATGCTCCTCCCAACACTACCATCTATGGACTTACAGAATGCTTTATCCACTGTCATGGTATTTGTGATGGTTAAGATTGTATGTCAACTTGGCTAGGCCATAATTCTCAGTGTTTTGGCAGTTATATAATGTTGGGAACACTTCCCTGTTAAAATTTGACATGCGATCACCCCCATGATGGAATCTGCTGAGTAGTACCAGCAGGGGCGGGGCCTATGGCAGCTCACTGCCCCCTCAGCCTCCATCTCTCTTCCCTTCACCAGTTACTTCCTTCCTGCTCACCTCGCCAAGGTTCATGGCTTGTTCCAGACCCAACAGCTGCATGTTGTCATCTCACCTCTGGTTCTTGGGACTTGAGCTAGCAGCTTACCTGTTGATCTTGGAATTTGTCAGTCTTCACAGCCTGCGAGCGAGAGTTCCATTCCTTGACCTGCTGATCTTGGGTTCACCAGCCCCTGCAGCTATGTGAATCAGGAGAAACCTTGTGGTCTTCTCTGCTAATCTTGGCATTTGTCAGCCTTCACAGCCTGTGAGCGGGAGCCCTGCTCTCCAACCTGCCAACTTTGGGTTCACCAGCTTCTGTGGCTGCGTGCATCGGGAGAGGCCTCTACCCTGATCCATGAACTTGGGACATTCTAGCCTCTACAATCATGTGAGCTGTTTCCTTGATTAAAATCTCTCTATATATATATTTACATGCTTTACTGGTTTTGCTTCTCTAGAGAACCCAGCCTAAGACAGTATCCCACACAGTATTGCCTCAGATCAATGGACTCACATCACAGCAAATGAAGTCTGGTAATGGGCCCATGCTCATGGAATTCACTGGCCTTACCATGTTGTGGCATAGTGGTTAAGTGCTACGGATGCTAACCAAAAGGTTGGCAGCTCAAATCCACCAGGTGCTCCTTGGAAACTTTATGGGGCAGTTCTACTCTGTCCGATAGGGTCTATGAGTCAGAATCAACTTGATAGCAATGGGTTTGCGTACCATGTTCCCCATCATCCTGAAACAAGTGGTTTGATAGAACGATGGAATGGCCTTCTAAAGACACAATTGCAGTGTTAGCTAGGTGGCGATACCTTGAAGGGTTGAGGCAATGTTTTCCAGGAGGCTGTATATGCTCTAAACCAGTGTCCAATATATGGTACTGTATATCTCATAGCCAGGATTCATGGGTCCAGAAATCAAGGGGTGGAAATGGGAGTGGCACCACTCACTATTATCCCTAGTGACCTACTTGCAGATTTTTTCCTTCCTTTCCCTGCAACCTTATGCTCTGCAGGTCTAGAGGTCTTAGATCCAAAGGGAGGAATGCTCCCACCTGGAGACACATCACTGACTCCTTTGAACTGGAAGCTAAGAATGCCGCCTAGCCACTCTGGGCTCCTTATGCCTCTGGATCAACAGGCAAGGAAGGGAGTTGCCATACTGGCTGGTGTGACTGATCATGATTACCAAGAGGAAATCGTATTGATATTACATAATGGAGGTAAAGAAGAGTATGTTTGGAATGTAGGAGATTCCTTAGGGCATCTATTAGTACTGCTATGTCCTGTGATTAAAGTCACTGGAAAACTACAGCAACCCAATTCCTACATGACAGCTAATGAGCCAGACCCTTCGGGAATGAAGGTTTGGGTCACTCCACCAGGCAAAGAACTACGACCAGCTGAGGTGCTTGCTGAGGGCAAAGGGAATACAGAATGGGTGGTGGAAGAAGGTAGTTATAAATACCAGTTACGAACAAATGACCAGTTGCAGAAACGAGGACTGTAATTGTTATGAGTATTTCTGCTTTGTGTGTGTGCATCAAATATTTTTGTTTTCTTCACTTATAAAATATAAGATGTAAACAGGGCTACTGCATTTTTTGTTGTGTGTGTGTTCGTTGTATCATGCTAGGTGCGAGTATGACTTTGTAATTGTCTTTACTCAGAGATTATACATGGTTTAAAGAGATGTGTACAGGTGCCAAGTTGGCAAGAGGTGGACTGTGATGGCTAAGATTGTGTGTCAACTTGGCTGAGCCATGATTCTCAGTGTTTTGACAGTCATGTAATGTGATTACTTCCGTGTTGAGATTTGATATGTGATAACCCCTATGATGGGATCTGCTGTGAGTAGCCAGTCAGTTGAAATGGAGTTTCCTTGGACCTGTGGCCTGCATTAATATAAGTGGACATTCTGGCAAGGCTTGTGAGCTTTTTGCTTGCACTGGATCCTGCAGCTAGCTCCTATTTGTCTGACTTCTGGTTCTTGGGACTTGAGCTAGCAGCTTACCTGTGATCTTTCCTACCTATTTTGGTATTCATTGATCTTCGCATCCTGTGAGCAAAAGCCCTGCTCTTTGACCTGCTGATCTTGGGTTCTCCAGCCCCTGCGGCTACGTGAATCAGAAGCCTCTATCCTGACCCACAGACTTGGGACGTTCCAGCTTCTACAACTATGAGCCATTTCCTTCATAAAAATCTCTCCCTATATATACTTGTACGATTTACTGGTTTTGCTTCTCTAGAGAACCCAACCTAAGAAAGTACTGTTTCCAACACCAAACACAGATGTGAACTTAGTCATAAACTCTAAAGTAATCTAGCCTGTTGAATGAGGGAGTATATATCCTCATGCTCATTGTCATGTATCCTGCATCTCACCTGCTATCCTAAGATTTAAAAAGGGTAAGTAAGCTTCTCCACAGAAAAATAAGGTGTTATATGAATGCACCAATAATACTCATTATTTCATCAAAACAAGCTAAGGTCTTTTTTTTTTTTTTTTTTTGCATTTAGTCTTACTGTAAAGTATCTTCTACGGAGACTTAGTTTCTGTCTCTCAGTTAGTCAAATAAAGATGTTGCACATTGTGAGTGGATAATTATTCAATAATTCAACACACTGTTATTGAAGACCTACTATGTGCTAGGTCTTGGACTAGGAATACACAGGGAAGACTTCTTTGAGAGGGTGACATTTAAATAGAGGGTTTATGTATGCAAAAAGTTAACCAAGTGGTGGAAAAGAGCATCCCAAAGACAGGGAGTAGCCTGTGCAAAAGCTCTGGTTTGAAAAAGCTCAACCCATCTGAAGAGCTGAAATAAGGTCAGTAGGGATGTTGTAGTATGAGCAAGCGTGAGAGTAGTTTGAGATGAAAATGAAGACACAGGCAGGGGCCAGTTTATGCCAAACCTGGTAAGCTTTGCCATACGTTTTAAATTGTATTTAAGCGAATGAAGGGAGACATTGAAGGTTATTGATGATCTTATAGTGCCCAAGTTACATCCTTTCGAAAATTATTGAATCTTAGAAATTCAAAGGTTCATGTCCATGCTCTCTTGTTCCCATCATGCAAAAACTCTATATCAGATGGAATTTCCAATACATTTGTTGGGTTACCAGATATTTATTGGGGGTCTTCTACGTGTTAAAGCTGAAGGAATAGACGTGTCTTTTAAGTTACAGTGGTTATGTGGTGTACAAGGAGGATATGCATGCAAAAAAAAGGAAAATCTCTGTAGTTGTATACACTCATAGAATAAGAATTTTGCTTTCTCCAAGTGGGACAAAGAAAAATTGTGAATTCATTATCATGTTACTAGGTTTAAATAAAAAGGTGTTTAATAAATAAGCCATGAGCTCCTTAGAGAATGATACAAGCAGGATAGATGACTAAATATAGAGAATAGCCTTCATGCCTCTAACAACAGAATTCCTCTTTTAAAATTGCTGAGCAGAAAGTAGAGTGAAATAGAGAGGAGAGCCCAAAGCTCGCTACAGCTGCAGAATTTAAAGGGATATATTTAACATTCTCTGGGCATAGTTCTAAAATATTCATGCATGTTGGACATAATTATGTCATTTTATTGTCCACTGTGTGTCAATGAAATGTCATTTTTTCGCTGTAGCTTATATCACTTCTCTGGCAATTGGGAAATGCAAATGATTACAAACAGAGAAGCCTTAAGTGGCAGAGAATTTGTTTTATGAATCTTATAGCGAAACTTTTAAATCTGAATGCTGCACTCAGGGAATGATTGAGAACTAAATGGGCACATTTCTCTATACAAAACACAGAGTGGTCCCTTTACAGCCGTCACATTTAAAGGAACATTGAACTAATGATTAGAGGGGTCAGGAAATATCCTAGCGAAGACTGAATAGCAACTAAATTGCTATTTCCAGTCTAGAAATGACTATTGTTCTGTGTTGTTTTAGAAGACTCCATTAGTAGCAATGAGCGGAGGTTGAAAAGAGGCTGATTCTGTTCCAACTCAAGGAGAAACATCTTGTATAATTCAGCTTTCCATGAGCAATTGTCAGCTCTGGTGTTAGCAGTATGTAAGCAGAGGATACTGCACAAGAGTTTTATACATTGGGCAGCAGAGGAGCCCAGAAAAATCTCTAGGGGACAGTTTGGGATAGTGGAAATTGCGGGAGCTTTGGTGTCAATCAGACTAGAATTCAAACCTTAACTTCGCTAATTTACTGGCTGGTTGGTTGTTGGAGATTCATTTCGCTTTTCTGAGCTTCATTTTTCCTTACCTGAAAATAAGGACAAAATAACTAAAATAACCGTTGTTAGGATTAAATGAGACGATGCATATAAGATTGCTGACAAATGTTCATCAAATAACAAGTGTTTAAAAGATTTCTGCAAAAATAAGGAACATAGGCCCATAGTGCATTTCCTGTCACACAGTAGGTGCTCAATAAGTGTTAGACCTCTTCCTTCTTTCCATATCATACTTACAGACTGGTGCAAATTTCTGAAAAGTCCTACTATCACCTTTACTTCTCACACCTTGAAAATGCATTCAGGTGGGAGTTGTTTTATTGCCATTCTCGTTTTAACCCTCAAATCCTGTCTTTGTTTCCTCGACTCTATCTGTGCTTATTTCCATAGGTAATGAGCCCCCCTTCATGTTTTAGGATGTTTTTCCCCTTTAAAGTTGCACGTTTTCTCATGAGAACTTCAAAAGGAAAAGATGAAAATGCAACATTCCTGACCCTTCTCCCAATTTAAATTAAAAACCAAACCAGTGATGTTTAAATCCAAAAAGAGCTTCGGATTATACAGTACAATTTCTTTTTGTTTGGTGGCAAGAGGGGCAGCTGCATTTTTACAGCATTGGTTTCATTTGCCTTTGTTGCAAAGAAATCCAACTTCAGTTACGGAGCTACCTGTGATTGCCAAATATGACACATGGAACTGAAAACTACCTCATGTAGCAATCGGCCTTAAAATTCCCCAGGCTAATTTATTTTCTCTATCCTTTTGTTTTTCCTTTTCTTTGGTTGTCATTGTCTTTACTAAGAAGTCTCAGTAGAGTTTTGTACTACAAATAGCAATGGACCAATAGTCAGAAGACCTAAACAAAATTTCTGAGTCGTCAAACGTCTCTATTAACCAGAATGCTGGGAATTTAGTGGGCCCAATAAAAAATACTCTTTTCTTCCTTTTTAAGTTTAAAACAAATTGATAGGTGGCCAGATGAGTAAATAGATGGAGATCAACACATCATCGTTACTGATGAAAGCTGAATTGAAGTATATTGAAGTATGTGGTTTACATGTGTGCCCACAGAGGTCTTCCTTATATTTAACCCTGTCTTAAGGAGTCCCTGGGTGGTGCAAATGGTTAAAGTGCTTGGCTGTTAACCAAATGGTGGGCAGTTTGAGTCCATCCAGCGACACCTCCAAAGAAAGATCTGGTGATCTACTTCAAAAAAATCAGCCATTGAAAACTTGATGGAGAACAGTTCCACTGTGACACACACGGCGTCACCATGAGTTGAAGTCACTTTGACAGCAACTGGTTTACCTCAGCAAAGTAGATCGTCTCTCAGACAACAGCAAATAAGGTAATGTCTACAGGTTGCTGCCTGAAAATAAAGTATCATGTAGCCCTTATAAAACAGATGGGGATAACAGTAACAGCCCTAATTTACTGAGTACAAATTTTCATACCCTGTGAAGTAATTTATCAGTAATTTTTCATTTAGTCTCCAACATATAGATGTCATATTTCTCCCAATTTTTTTCAGAAAAGATAAACTTTTCTCAGTGGAGGAGTCATTAGTTCAAGGTTAGAGATTTAGTAAGTTATAGAGTGTGGTAGCAAAAAAGCAAAAGCATGTATTATTAATAAGAAAACATACTAAAATAATACTAATGGTTTAAATATGTGTGGACATTTAAAATTTATGAAGTGATTATACTTGCATCCTCCCATCTTAATGAGATTCCGTACAATTCTGGAAGGTGGATAGGGCAGGGAATGACGTATTCATTTTATAGTACAGGAAATAATAAGTACTACTAGCATTGATATAGTACTTTACAATTTACAGGGCATGTTCACATACATCACCTCATTGAATCTTCAAAACCCAAGAAGGAGGAGGAACAGAGAGGAGAAGAAATGGTAGGAGGGAACTGTTATACTTTTCACCTGAGAACTCAAATCACTTGTGAATTACCTCTGAGTTCAGAAAAAAAGCCTCCATTCCCGTGTCATCACATGTCTACGATGGAACTTTGTCTTGTTTAACTCATGGCCTCTCTCTGTCCTCCTCATTCCTTCAAGGAGGAATGGTTTATTTAACTGGTGAGTTATACGGAAGAAATGGTACATGTTTGCTTTCATTCCCTCTTAGAATTACTACTGAATCTGCTTACATTTTGGTCTGTTCTCTGGTTTATGGTAAACTTGCCAGTGCAAGCTCTCTTGCAGGGGAGGCTTGGGACTTTTCAGTTTGGTATATGACTGACTGGTTTTATCAGTCAGAATGAGCTAGGTTATGCTGGGTAACAAGCAGCCCCAAATTTCAGTGGACTGAAGAAAAGGTTTAATTCCTGCTTATATTGAATATCCAACAAGGATTGGCAGAAGAACTAACCTGATGGTGGCTTCATCTCGACATTTGCCCTTATAATTGCCAAGGCAGAATACTGAAATGGAGCAAATCACACACTGGCTCATAGAGCCTGCATCAGAAAGTGATTCATGGCACTCACACGCACTGTTTCTTGTTCAAAGCAAGTTATTTGGCACACCTAACTCCTAAGTGGCAGAAAAGTGCTATTTCTCCATGTGCCGAGATGATGAAGTACTGCACATACTTAGCAAATTGTACCAATTACTGTCCCAGTAGATCAGTGTAAAGTGTACAATTCAATACGTTTTAGTATATTCAGAGTTGTGCAACCATCACCACAACCAATTTTAGAATATTTTCAACACTTCCCCCAAAAACTCCATACTCATTAGTCATCATACACTTTTAAGAAAAACTTTAGGAAAAAAAAAAGAGAAACGTTGTATGTTATTTGTAAAGCACATCTAGAATTTATAAACAATAAATTATACATTAAGAAAGAGGAAATATTTCATTCTTTGGAGTTAGAGAAGCTCTTCTTTGTCCTTGGGAGAGAGGTGGCATGGGAGTGTATGTTCTCTTTTGGATCTGGATTTTCTATGAATTAAAAGTATTCTAGCTTTATGTCTATTGGCTCTTCCTAGCTATGCTCTGCTTCTGGTTTCTCCTAAAACAGTACTTAGTACTCAGATTTTGTCTCCATTTTTCCATTTTCTTATTTTTTTCCTCTTCTTCACATTGCAATACTGAATCATTAGCATGACAGCTCAAATGCATTTAAACAATACTTAATAGTAAAATTAACATTAATGTTATCACTGTATATATGTGCAATAACTTGTATTTACACAAAGTGCCATCATGAAACTTGGCTCATTTTAACTTCAAATTATATCTGTAAGATACCTATAATTATCTAAATTTTGTAGATGTGAAACTAATACTCAGTGGTAGAAGTACGACTTAAACCCAGATCTCCTGATTCCATGCCCAGGGGTCTTCCCTGTAATATTGTTAGTGGAATTGCTAAAGAAATAGGCAAGATTCTGATAATCAGCAGTATCCATCTGCATCCGAATGATAAATTGACTGAAGTTATTCAATGTCTGCTTATCATTAACTTCAAAGTGATTGACTGATGAGGGATCATGGATTCTTTTGCTCAGAAATCCTGAGGAAAATTCTGAGAATAGAAGTAGTGTGGCCAAAGCAAAGCCAGGGATCATGGTAAACTTCAAATCAAGGCACCTAAATGAGACATTGGTGAGAATGTTAAGGCAACTGGTCAGGCACTACAAAGCCATAAGTACAAATATATATATATATATATATACACACACACACACACATATATATGGAGCTAAGTGAATGATAGCATGCCAGGAAGATGATTGGAATTATAGAAATTTTGCAGAAGCCAGAGAATAGGGCAAGGCAAGGAAGTAAGGGGTAAGACACTAGGCAGGCATCAATTCTGGGACACACACCACAACACAATGTCAGGTAATGAGCATGGGCCCTTAGTTAGAAGAATCTATTTTTTAAACATAAGAAGCCCTGGTAATGCAACAATTAAGCACTTAGCTGCTAACCTAAAAGTTGACAGTTCGAACCCATCCAGAGGTTTTTTGGGAGAAAGACCTGGAGATATGCTGCTGTAAAGTTCACAGCTTAGAAAACCCTATTGTGCAGTATTCTACTTTGTCACATGGGGTCACTATGAGTCAAAATTGACTTGAAGGCACCAAACAACAACACAATTTTTTCCAACACAACTTTGACCCTTCTTCCCCACCTGGCTGTATTAGTTTCCTAGAGCTACTGAAAGTACGACAGCTACAAGTCTGAAATCAAGGTGCTTGCAGGGCCATTCTCCTCTACTGGAAGATCCTTCCAACTTCTGGTGGTCCCAGATGTATCTTGGTTAGTGGCAGCGTAACTCCAATCTCTGCCTCCATCTTCACATCACTATCTTTCTTCTGTGTCTGTGTCTCGTCTCTTCTCATAAGGATAACAATCATATTGGATTAAGGGCTAACGCTAATATGACTTCATCTTAACTAACTACATGTGCAACGACCCTGTTTCCAGAGAAGATCACATTCTGAGGTTCTGGGATAGACAAGAGTTTTGGGAGGATGTGATTCAACCCAGTACACTAGCCTTATGCAAGTTTCTCAAACCCTTTGAGTCTCAGTTTCTTTGTTCTTAAAATGGGGGTGATATTTACCACAAATCTGTGTTGTGTATCATGACCACATCTATTAAATATCCTAACTGTGTGAATGCAAAGCACCTGACAATTTGTTAATAGGATTCATCCCATTTACCCATCTCCATAATATATGATGGCACTGACTGTGTCTTGCTGATTATTGCTGCATTCTCAGGACTTCTTTGCAAATAGAAGTCATGATCACCCAGGAAATTAGTATAGACGGGTTTGGATTAAAATTACATTTACAAAGCACGTGACATATAGTAGGCTGTTAACAAAGGTTAGATTTATTTTTCTCTAAAGCATGGTTCAGCAAACTTTCTCTGTAAAAGGCCAGACAGAAAATATTTTCGACTTTGCAGTTTATACGTTCTCTGACAAACCTATAAAGAGCACTGGTGGTGCAGTGGTTAAGTGTGCTTGGCTGCTAACCCAAAGGCTGGCAGTTCGAACCCACTAACCGCTCTATGAGAGAAAGATGTGGCAGTCTGCCACATATTACAGCCTTGGAAACTCTACAGGGCAGTTCTACTCTGTCCTGTAGGGGCGCTACGAGTCGGAATCGACTCAACAGCAATGGGTTTTGGTTTTTTGGACAAACCTACTCCACTCTGCCGTTGTACTATGAAAGCAGCCATGGACAATACGTACAACTTTATTTAAAAAAACAGGTGGAGGGTCATTTGGTCCTAAAGCCATAGTTCACCAATCTTTCCTCTACAGGAGTATGTTTACATATTACCTGCTGGAGAGAGGTAATAAAGGCTACTTTTAGAACTTACTGGTCCAATGGCTTAGAGGTAATTTCAGGAAAGAGGTTTAATATGTTTAAAAAGAGGAAGCAGTAAATGATGACCCAACCCAATAGAATTAAGCATTGCTCTATCTGCCATCCTCCCCTAACTCCTCTGAAGCATGATGTCCTTCACATTCTTAACATCCACAGTAAAACTGTTTCTTTATGTGCGGCATCAAGGGAGACTTCAACCCAATTCAAGTTGGACCATATGAAATACATATGGATTTATAAACTTCAACTCTGTAATTATAGTGGACATAAAAACATTTTTTTTATTCCTTTAATTGAAAATACATGGGTGTTGGGCTACACGTCCTCAGTCTTTCCATTATCTTCTTAAAGACAAACATCCTTTGCAGCAATTACAAGGGGAAAGTTTGTATTTGTTACACTAATAATCTCTTTCATTATGTTTATTTACTTTGAGTGCCTGGATCCAGCTGGAAGCCATCTTGAAACACACAAGTTGTACACATTGAAGGACATACTAGCATCTATACTTTGTACCCTTTGTAACAATATAATACAAAACAGCTGTCATGACATGGATTTTCTGTTATCTGACAGAATCTCTAATAGGATATTTATATACATTTTCTCCTTTAATTCTTGTAAACTGCTCAGCCATTCCCATTCTAAAGGGCAGGATTCAGGAGAAGGTAATTTACCCAGTGTTACAGGACTGAAGCCTAGATTTTCAAATCCCAAAACTTTTATACTTAAAAAAAAATCCCATCACGTCTTTCCAACTGGATTCTCAGTGTTCCATTTTAATATCCATCATCAGAAAATAACTGTAATACTCAGCTTATATATAGTCCATTTACTTTACAAAGTCCTTTATCTCAATCATCACACAAACTTTATAAATTGAGTAGTATGTTATAGATGCAGAGTCTCAGGCCAGACCCCAAACCTACTGAATTAGAATCTACATTTTAACAAGGTCCCTAAGTAACCCCTATTCACATTACAGTTTTAAAAACACTGAGATAAATAATATCACCCCTGTTTTACAGATCAAAATACTGAGAAACAAAGTTTCTGAGCTCAGATTATAAAGTTCTTCCCAAGTTTAATTAAGCAATTGGAACACCATATGTAGGAAACGTAAAGGTGTGCTACTTATTACCATCTCTTTGCTTCAGAAAGCTCACTTTAGCAGCAAATGGAGAGTTGACTGAAAGATTGACTGTCTGAATTTTCTTAATATCAGCCTAACTTAAAACAATGGGTGAATTAAACACTTAGGTCTACTTTTTCCCCAGGGAAAAATACAATCAATCCCTCCCAAAGAGGGTCTCAGAGTCACTGGAAAATTCTTTTGCATGTGAATGCCTATTTTTCAAGATAACCATTTTTTTATGTACCAAGTGTTTGTTGTTGTTAGCTGTCTTCAAGTCAGCTTTGACTCATAGTGACATTATGTGTAACAGAACAAAACATCACCCGGTCCTGCACCCAACAGAGAGACTTCCTTCTCAGAGGAACATTCTTACACAAGCTGGGAAAACCTTTAAAGAATATGTTTCTACCACGTGATAATAATACAGGTGGAATAAATCAACTAAAGACGAGGTTTCCTTCTTCTCCATCCCACTCCTCCCTCATTCACTCTTCCTACCCTTGTCTGTAGACAAAGTATCACCTCACCTCTCCTTTGTCGGGTAGCCATCCAAATAACAATGTCATTTCTTTACAATAATACAGTCCGAAACATTAAAGGGAGGAGAAATAATAAAGATTTCTGAGCAGTTAAAATATGGTATCTCAATATCCGTGTAGTAATGCTTGTGCATTTTCTTCGCAGGCGAGAACCTCTGGTCCTATTTATTCTCACTTTACTTTTAGGTAAGTGGACTCTATTTCTGGATTTGTTTTTATTATTATGGAGGGTAAGAAGAATCAGCACATTTTAAGGAGAGTCTTAGGCAAAGGCACAATGAAAGCAGGAAGAGGGACAGCTCAAGATATCCAAACTGCAGAAAAAACTAAGACACAAAACGAATAGAACCAGGAAACAATAGCAGAACTTACAACATTCTGAACCTCCTAAAGGGAGGTCAAAATGATTGAATATGTACATAAAAGTTCGCAATGATGATTCTCTTCCATGAAGTAATAGTTCAATTATGTGCAATACAGTGTGATTAGTAAAAATTTAGGAAAATCAGTAAAGTAGCTTCCAGACGCTTCAATGACAATTTGTTATATTAAAATTTAAAAACCCGTTGTGGTCCTTTGATACTTATATTTTAGCTATTTGGATGAAAATAAACTGATGAGGAATAGCACATTGGATAAAATGAGGATTATCATTTCCTGAGTATGCTAGACTTTTCAAAGTGTTTCTAAACATGTATTTTAATTTATCTTCATAGAAACCATATGTGATTGACAGAGTACATATCAATATATCCATTTTGCAGATGAAGAAATTGAGGGTTAGAAAGTGAATTGGTAAATATAAAAGCACTAAACATAACAGAAGCTCATATCATCTAATATTGTGCTCAAAATACTACTTACCATAGTTCTCAGGTGGTGTAAATGGTTAACGTGATCACTGCTAACCTAAAGGTTGGTGGTTCGAGTCTATCTAGAGGTGTCTTGGAGGAAAGTCTTGGGAATCTACTTCCAAAAAGTCAGTCATTGAAAGTCCTATGGAACACAGTTCTACTCTGGCACATATGGGGTCACATGGGGTCTCATGAGTCAGAATGGACTTGATGGCAATTGGTAAGGTGGAAGTTACTGTGTGCCATTGAGTTCATTCCAACTCACACCCATTGCTGTCTAGCCGATTCTGACTTATAGCGACCCTATATGACAGTGCGAGGTCTTTTCTCCCATGGAGCAGCCGGTAGTTTCGAACTGCTGACCTATACTTTAAAAGCTGAGCGCTGAGCCACAAGGGGGCCTTAAGTGGTGAGTGGTACTTACCATATCAACAATCAACATAATTTCACTTTCTCTAGTTCTTTGTTCCCTTCAACAACTCTCTCAAAGACGAGTAACCTTCGGGAAATTTGGCTGGATAACAACAATTACATTGTTAAAGAACTATAGTAAATTTTACAGAAATTTATTTATTTTAAATTTTTTTTTTTAGTTGTACTTCAGGTGATAGTTTACAGAACAAATAGTTTCTTAATGAACAGTAGTACATATATTGTTTTATGACATTGGTTAACAACCCCACTTCTTGACCATTTTTTTTTTTTTTTTGGTGAAAATATATATAGCCAAAGATACACCATTTCAAAAATTTCTACATGCACAGTTCAGTGACATCGACTACGCTCTTCCAATTGTGCTGCTATTCTCACTTTAGATGAAG
>NW_004443952.1:2236643-2238942 GCF_000243295.1 Trichechus manatus latirostris | reverse complement strand
GAGCTTTGTCTTATTGTTTCTCCTCTGTATGTGACTTCTGGTGTTTCTCGAGCTGCTCTCAGGATTCTTTGTTTGTCTTTGGTTTTGGCAAGTGTGATTATGATATGCCTTGGTGATTTTCTTTTGGGGTCTATCCTATATGGGGTTCATTGAGCTTCTTGGATAGCCAGGTTTTCATCTTTCATGATATTGGGGGAGTTTTCTGTCAGCAGTTCTTCAGTGATCTTCTCTGTGTTTTCTGTTTTCTCCCCCTGTTCTGGAAATCCAATCACTCGAAAATTTTTGCTTTGGAGTGTATCCCACATAACTCTCAGGGCCTCTTCATTTTTCTTTGTTCTTTTTTCTGAGTTTTTCTGAAACAGAGTTGTATCCAAGTGTTTGTCTTCAGTTTCACTGATCCTGTCTTTCACTGTTTCAGATCTGTTCCTCAGCCCTTCTATTAAACTGTCCATTTCTGAAATCTTGTTGTTTATCTTTTGGATTTCTAATCGTTGTTTTTGTATAATTTTTAGTTGTGAATTTATTTTGGCATTTTGTTCCTGCATTATTTTCCTGAATTTTTCCAATTTTTTTGTCTGTATTTTCCATGAATTTGTCTGCCTTTTCCATAAATTTGTTTATTTTTTCCTCATTTTTGTCTGCTTTTTGCTTCAACTTTTCAATAATTCTGAGTATTAGAGCTTTGAACTCCCTATCAGGTAGTTCCAGTGCATTTTCTTCCACTGGAAGGTCATCTGGTGTTTTATTTTGGATGCCTACTGGAACCATCGTGTCCTGCTTTTGTAAATGTTTTGATATTGTTTGCTGTCTTCAGGGCATTCAGTAGTTATTTTTCTCATTTTTTGATTGTTGATTTGTTTGTTTTGTACTTTTTTTTTTAATTTGGCTATTTCTGAGCAGGTGGGCTGTGTGTTCTTTGTTGTTTGTTCTTCTGTGGGCACAATACTTTTCACCTCCTTCTCCAATTGGCAGGGTAAGTCACTCAGATATGGTACAGCAGGGCAGGTCTAGCTGAACAGGAGTTACTGGGACAGGTTGTTTGTGGCACTTACTACATCCACCAGGGCGTGTCAGTAATCAGTGCAGGTCAGGTTTCAGTAGGCTGTGCCTGTGCTGCTTGGTGGTGTTATGTTAAGTGCATGGTGCAGGTAGGCACAATGTAGGGGGGAAATTGTTATGTGTGGAGCTAAGATGGTTATGGGAGAGAGGAGAGAGGAACAGGAGCCAAAAACATACCAACAAACAAATAAGAGTGGTAGGGGTGCTTACTGTTGGAGTGGAGAGATGAGAGAGTATGAAATGGAGAAAAACAAAAGGGGAAGAAGAAGAAAAAAAAAGAGAAAAAAATGAGTAAATTAAAATCAGAAAGGAAAAAGAACAGCAAAGCTCCCAGGGATCTCACCGTTGTGGATTTGAGGTCTGGGGAAGTTTTTCTCAGGTGTTGCAGTACAGCCAGGCTAGAAGGCTGAGAGGTATTCAGCACCAGGTATTCAGGGAACAGAAAGAGAAGGAAAGTATAGAGATATGAGAAACTGAGTAATGAAGAAAGACAAAAAGAGGGAAAAGAAAACAAAACAAATTAAAAAAAAAAAAGAACACGAAAAGCCCTCAAAAAAAGAAGAAGAAAAAGAAATGCCCTCAGGGATTGCTCTGCACGTCTGTGCAAGCCGAGGGGACAGTCTCCTTGCCACACAGCACTGCCGGCCAGAATGGGCTCCCAACTCAAGAAAAGGAAAAGAAAACAGACAATTCAAAACAAACAAATGAACAAAAGCCCTGGGATCCCACCAGTGTGGCAGCCCATACCGGGAAGCAGTTCCACACTCGAATGGAGCACCGCAGCCCCTCAAGAAGAAGCAAAGATGGAGCACGGAGCCAGGTATTTGAGCAAAAGGAGGGGTAGGTGGTGAGAGGTAAGGAAGAAATCAAAAGAAGTGGAAAAAAGTAACAACAAATGGCACTGAGAGAGGCAGCCAGTGAAGGCGGGTGGAATCCAAGCAGCCGGTGCTTCCCGGCCAAGAGACTGTGGCCATGGGAAGCAGAGGAGGCTGAGTGGGGGTGAGGAAGCCTGGGGGGTGGGAAAGCATAAATCGCAAATTACTGGAGCTCCGCAGCCCCTCAGGAAGAAGCAAAGATGGCGCACGGAGCCAGGTATTTGAGCAAGAGGAGGGGGAGGCAGTGAGGGGTAAGGAAGAAATCAAAAGAAGCAGAAAAAAGCAACACCAGCAGCCAACAAATGGCACTCAGAGAGCTGGCCAGTGTGGGCAAGTGGTATCCAAGCAGCTGGTGCTTCCCGGAC
>NW_004443952.1:2212569-2236427 GCF_000243295.1 Trichechus manatus latirostris | reverse complement strand
TGTCAGTTTTCTCACTCCATTTGGTGCTTGGCTGAGTTCTTTATCTCTTCATTTGATGTTTTAGGGTTTCAGGATTACTGTTTTCTCTGTTTGGCTTAGTTTTTTGGATCTCTGCTGTGAAGGGACGGCCGGGTTCTTCTGCCTAGAGCGCCATTTTGCCGGAAGTCCCCAGAAATTTAGTTTTAACGAAATAAATCTACTTCACTCATTGCCAATGTTTCAGTAGTTTAGAAAAGATTTATGAAAAAGAGCTGTTGTTTAAATTCTAACTCAAAAAAAAAGACCAGACTTACTGGCCCGACAGAGACTGGGAAACTCCCAGAGTATGGCTCCCAGACACCCTTTTAGCTCAGTAATGAAGTCACTCCTGAGGTTCACCCTTCAGGCAAAGATTAGACAGGCTCATAAAACAAAATGAGATCAAAGGGGCACACCAGCCCAGGGGCAAGGACTAGAAGGCAGGAGGGGACTGGAAAGCTAGTAATAAAGAACCCAAGGTCGAGAAGGGAGAGTGTTGACATGTCATGAGTTTGGTAACCAATGTCACCAAACAATATGCATACTAATTGTTTAATGAGAAGCTAGTTTGTTCTGTAAACCTTCATCTAAAGTACAATAATAAAAAAAAGTAAAAATAAATAACTGTTGTTTTTTAAATACTTATAGACAGCAAACCTTGGGTACCAGGGGTAGAGACAGATGAAAAGGCAAGATAAAACTTCTGGCCTCTAAGAGCTCAGAGCTTAGATGAGTGGTTCTCAACAGAGGGTGACTTTTTCTTACCCCCCAGGGGACATTTGATAACATCTGGAGACTTTTGTTTTTTTTTTTTTGATTGTCACGACTGAGGAGGAAATGTTGCTACAGGCATCTAGTTGGTAGAGGCCAGGGATGATGTTAAACAGTCTACAATGCAAAGAATAGCCCCCTACAACAAAGAATTATATGGTCCAAAATGTCACTAGTGCCAAGGCTGACAAATCTTAGCTTAGATCAAGAGGGAAAATAATTACAAAATAATGTGTATAGATCCAGAACAAACCACTATGAGAACCCAAAGGATCGACTAATTCTGACAGGGCAGGATAGGAAAAGCCTCATGGGGACAGTGAACTATGGCCCGTATCTGGAAAAAAAAGGTTATAAATTAAATCATCAGAGAAGAATGTAATATTAATATTAATTCATGAGGATTTCCAGGGGATACTTTCCAGGGGATACTCGTTTTAGAGGGGTACAAAGAGGTATTACACACACACACACACACACACACACACACAGGGATTCCTGTGGTCAAAGTTTGGGCAAAGCTAACTTAAGCAGAATTAAATAATATCCTTCACTGTAGGACTTCTCAGAGTCAAAAATATATTTAATCAGATTTTTTTTTTTTTTGGAAGTACATCTCTTGTGATTAGGCTTGCATGGGACACAAACCTTGAAATAAACTTTGAAAGTACTGCTTTAGATCAGAAAAGAACATTTAAGGATTTTAAGCAGGGGAAGTGGTCTGAGCACATTCCTGTTTTTAGAGAATAAGTAGTAACAGCACAAAACTGGACTGGGGACACAGGTGGGGTAAAAAGAGAAATGGGTGGCAGGGAGACCAGTTAGAGGGTTATCACAATAGTCAACCGAAAGTAAATGGGGTCCTCTACTAGGGCTGTGACTCTGTAGATGGTTTGGAAGGACGAGAAGCCGTTGCTCAAGTAGATATGAGAGCTGTCATTCAGATGAGAATAATACACTTTATGCCTCACCACTTGCCCTTACTTCCTCCTTTAATTTTTATTGTCGATGGCAGAACGTCCATCCATTAGCAGAATCATAGGATAAAAGATACCCTCCTGAAGTATGTACAAGGTTTGTGATTTCAGCCTACAATGGATCTTCAACTAAGACTCTGCCAAACACAATTCCCATCCACTAAGCACTGGAGTAAAGCTGCTATCCCCAAAGTAGGGCAGGCTGCCTTCATAAACTGCAGCCTTTCATGTTTGTGCAACACACAAGCTTTAGCTCCTAAGGTATCCTGAATGGTGGAAAGTTTGGCAGCTCATGCATCACTAAGCTTCTTGCTATATGAAGAGCTCCAAAGTTACTGAATAGTCCACATTGCACCATAAATTACAGGGTAGTTATTTCTTAGTTATTTAGCAGTTACAGTGCAATTAGTTCCACTTAATGTCAACTTTTGCCAATACGTCTTCCATTAGCCTGAAAATTATACCTTTGTTCTATAACAGCCGTCATGTGCAAACAGCTTCCAGACTCCAGCTTGCATCTGGGAGGGGAAGGTAGAGAGGAAATAGCTAGGAAAACCGAGTTGATTTGTATGTGGATGTCTGATCCTCATCCCCAATTGGGAAACTATCCACTGACAACCTCACAGCCCCTTCCTGTATCAGTGATTGAGCAAGAGGGTCAGAGGAATACAATGTCGACTGCTGGGGAATGTGGTATGACTGGTGGAAAGAGGAATCAACTTGTCAGTGCTGAAATTGTGAGGTCTGATGAGGTGAAATCCAGTCTGTGCCAACCCCTGGGTATAGAGAAAGCTCAGATTAGTTCAGGTTTGTAACCTGGTTCAGAGTTTACCAACATACCATTTCCTTCATTAGCCCACCTCCCACTGAAGGAACAAGGGTATTATACAAACCATACTTGTTTTCTTTGCTTTTATCCCAAATTTAGATAGTCCATGTGATTTGCACTTTACAGAGTAAAATCTTAACAAAACATGGCTCATTATTTAGCGTATATACCTGGATTTATCTGTACAATGGAGTGATGTTTTTCAAAATAGTCTTTTTGGGAATCTAGGAGCCCTAGTGGCACAGTGGTTAAAGTGCTTGGCTGCTAACTGAAAAGTCCTCTGTTCAAACCCACCAGCTGCTCTGTGGGAGAAAGATGCAGTGGTCTGCTTCTGTAAAGATTTACAGCCTTGGAAACCCTACCGGGCAGTTTTACTCTGTCCTATAGAGTCACTATAAGTCGAAATCAACTCAACAGCCATGGGTTTTTTTTTGTTGTTGTTGTCGGCTTAATCCTTCAGAATCCTCTTGGTTTATTTATTAAGAACCAAATAATAACACCTTTTACTGGGCACTTACTATGTGCCAGGCACAATGCTAAGAAATTTGTTTGCTTTATCACATTTAATTATCAAAACAACCTCGTAAGGTTGGTATCACACTAGAATTTCCCTTTTTATAACAAGGACTCTAAATATTAGATAAGTTAAATAATTTACCCAATGAGTAATACAGTAAGTCCCTGAGTTAAGAATGTCCCACTTACGGACAACTCGTGCTTAAGAACAGATTGTCATAAAGCCTATTGCATTAAAAATTTGGGTTAAAACAATGGTTCGTAATAATGAATACACATACTATTTTGTGATGCTCATGAAGTGTTTAAGTGTTTTATATGCATAGAAAGGTAAAATATATACTATCTACTATGACAAATATTTGACTGATGCTAAATGAGAACTGTATGTACCTCTTCCGACCTATCTACAAATTCGACTTAAACACAGACTAGGAACGGATTTCGTTTGTAATATGAGGACTGCCTGTATTTGAGCCCTGGTCTTCTGGAATCCAAAATCCATACTATTTATTATAAGCTATTCATTAGTGCTTATTGAATGACCATTATGAGCCATGGACTGGGGAAACAAAGTGATCCTAGTGTAGAAGTGGAGTAGAAAGATAAGGAGGTTCCAAACCATGTGTATGCTTGTGCCTGTGTGTGCATGCACAAAGTGCAATTTATACACTGACTCTAAAAGCATTTGCCAAGAGATATTTGTTTTGAACAATGACTGTTTTGTTTGAAAGCATGTGTGGCTTCCCGGCATAGGCAGTCAGCAAGAGGCTGAACTTCTCGGTTGTGCTTTCCTTTGCTTGTGTGTCTCTTTGGACTGTATAGCATCTTACTTTGAATTACAACCCATTGTTTACATTTGCTCTCCTCCATTTATCTCCAAGGCAGAGTTTGGGTCTTCCTCATCTCTGTACTCCTTCGCCTACCACAACACCTGCAGATAATAGGACAACACACACAAAGGACATGGTTACTGCATGACCATAAGCATGCTTCGTAACTTCTGCAAGCCTTAGTTTCATTATTGGAAAAATAGGGATAATATCATTAACCTACTTCATAGGGGTTGTGTAAAGGTTAAGTGAATCCATCCATATAAAAGAACAGTGTCTGGAACAGAGTAAGTGCTCAGTGAATAGCTAAAATTATCATTCATATTATTATCACTTCAACAGCAGTAATAGTAGCCCCTCTAGCAATAGGAAGGAGAAGGGATGCAAGACAATTTTTCTATGTTCTTCACTTGCCGAAAAAATTAGGGTTAAATCAAACACAACCAAAAACAAACCAGACTCTAGAGCATTGTACAGTCTTACCCCTTCTTCTCCTTTCTCAGTAAAATGTGTGCCTCAATGGTTGACTTGTATACAAGAGCATATGTATACAAGAGCATATCAATAAAGGTAACCCATGGAGTATATAACCCTAATGTCTATCTTTGCAATTATCCATAGTAATGGTGAATGACTTACCCAGATTCAACCAGCAGATTTGCAACAGAATATAGGAATTGGGTTCTACCAGGGATCTTGGTGTTATTAGTAACAATGTCACCACTGTGGTGGCCATGTTACATCCATTATCTCCACTGACCCCAAAGACAGCCCATATGATCAATACAACTTTTATTATTTCACTTTATTCATCTTCAGGTCCCCAGGTGTCCAACACAATGGCTTATGTTTTATGGATTCAGTGAACATTTATTAATAAAATGGAAGTTAAGTATAAAATAAGATCTGCATTTCAGTGATAGAAAAGAGTTTATCAAGCAATCAGGCAACCATTACTCGTGAGAGTCTTCCATTGGTGAGAAGAAGTGTTACTGGGTAGATATTGTGCTTTTGTAGCAATTTCAAATATTGTATAAAAAATTAAGGATGTCTTTTGAAAAACATAAAACATGAGGTTAAATACAAAAAGGTAGGGATAAGTCTCCTCCCATTATTGTTTCTGTCTCCAAATCCCACAGATTTCTATACAAGGACAACCACTGTTAATGAGTTTGGTGTTTCCTATCAGAGAGCATCTAAAACGTACATGTTTTACATACATATATATGTAGATATGTATACACACACACACGTATATACACTTCGTTTTTTTTACAGTAAAGACACATTAGTCAAGGTTCAAACAGAGAAGAAGAACCAGTATGATACAACTCACACATATATGCATATATACATCTATAAATATATGCTAGACAGAACTGACTTACTTAATTGTGAGGACTAGCTAAACAAGCCTGAAGTCAGTCGGGCACTCCATCAAAAGGTAAGATCATAAGCAAGCTGGAACCACATAAGTATAAGCGGAAGGTCCTAGTCCACAGGCAGTGGCCAGAAAGGAAGATTCAGGGAGAAGGGAAAGCAATTGCAGACCCAGGGGCTGTTTGGAGTATCTGCCTCAGGGAATGCCTAAGCTTCCTTTAAAACGCCGTTTTTACTGATCCAGGCCCACCCTGGATAAGAAGCCCTGGTGGTACAGTGGTTAAGAGCTTGGCTGCTAACCAAAAGGTCGGCAGTTCGAATCCACCTGTTGTTCTTTGGAAATCCTATGGGGCAGTTCTACCTTCTTATAGGGTCACTGTAAGTCAGAATCAATTTGACAGAAATGGGTTTGTTTTTTGTTTTTTTTTTTTGGTACCCTGGATAATGTCTCTTTTGGTTAACTAAAAGTCAACTAATTATGAACTTTAATTACATCTGTAAAATCTCTTCACAGCGGCGTCTATATTAATTTGTGATGCCTGGGAACATACTACAACATGATCACAATCTCTTTCCTGTCCTCCAAATTCTCCAGAGAGTATATTCCTTGAAGCTTGCCCTAACCAGAAACATACTAGCAAGGGCATTATGGGGACCACAGTTGAGTCTAAACAAGTTGACACATCAAAAAAATCACCATATTCTACATGATTTCAACATTTGGTCAGATATCTGAAAGATTTTCCATACTAGTACACAAAAGCTCGTTCTTTTTATCAGCTGCAAGGCATGAGTATAACATAATTTCTTTTACTGATGGACATTTAGGTTAGTTTTGATAATTTTTTCTTACTTCCAACAATGCTTCAGTGTTCATTTTGTATATATGTGTTTTTATACACGTGCCAATAAAGTTTTAGAATACACTCCTGGGAGTAAAATTCCTAGATTGAATTGTGCATTTTAAAATTTTGTTAAATATTGCCAAATACTTCTTCAAAGAGAATGTAGCAGCTTATTCTCCACCAACTGTTAGACATTTCTTACATGAAAGATGGCCCTCCTTTCCTCTTGATCTGGTCTCCCCCAGCTCAGCCTTGTCCTGGTCTTCTCTGGACAGAGATGATATCTTCAAAGTGTGGCGTTTTCCATGAATCTATATTTTCATCTCCCTGAATTTAACTCCTTCCTGAAAGCGAAGAGGACTTGAAGCACTTATTGATGAAGATCAAAGACTTCAGCCTTCACAAGGTCTTGGAAGCTCCATAGACACATTCAAACTCCCTGAGAGACTGAATTACTGGGCTGAGGGCTGTGGGGACCATGGTCTCGGAGAACATCTAGCTCAATTGGCATAACATAGTCTATAAAGAAAATGTTCTACATTCTACTTTTGTGAGTAGCTTCTGGGATCTTAAAAACTTGTGAGTGGCCGTCTAAGATACTCTACTGCTCTCACCCCATTGGGAGCAAGGGAGAATGAAGAAAACCAAAGACACAAGGGAAAGATTAGTCCAAAGGACTAATGGACCACAACTACCACGGCCTCCACCAGACTCAGTCCAGCACAACTAGATGGTGCCCGGCTATCACCACCAACTGCTCTGACAGGGATCACAATAGAGGGTCCCCAACAGAGCTGGAGAAAAATGTAGAACAAAATTCTAACTCACAAACAAAGACCAGACTTATTGGCCTGACAGAGACTGATGAAATCCTGAAAGTATGGCCCCTGGACACCGTTTTAGCTCAGTAATGAAGTCACTCCTGAGGTTCACCCTTCAGCCAAAGATTAGAAAGGCCCATAAAACAAAACGAGATCAAAGGGGCACACTAGCCTAGGGGCAAGGACAGGAACGCAGGAGGGGACAAGAAAGCTGGTGATTGGGAACCTAAGGTCAAGAAGGGAGAATGTTGACATGTCGCGGGATTGGTAACCAATGTCACAAAACAATATATGTACTAATTGTTTAATGAGAAACTAGTTTGTTCTGTAAACCTTCATCTAAAGAACAATTAAAAAAAAAAAAAAAGACTTCAGCCTTCAGTATGGATTACACCTCAGCATAAAGAAAACAAAAATCCTCACAACTGAACCAATAAGGACATCATGATGAACAGAGAAAAGATTGAAGTTGTCAAGGATTTCATTTTACTTGGATCCACAATCAATGCCCATGGAAGCAGCACTCAAGAAATCAAATTATGTATGGCACAGGGCAAATCTGCTGCAAAAGACCCCTGTAAAGTGTTGAAAAGCAAAGATGTCACTTTGAGGACTAAGGTGCTCCTGACCAAAGCCATGGTATTTTTAATCACTTCATACGCATGCGAAAGCTAAACAATGAATAAGGAAGACCAAATAAGAATTGATGCCTTTGAATTATGGTGTTGGAGTAGAATATTGAATATTCCATGGACTGCCAGAAGAATGAGCAAATCTGTCTTCTAAGAAGTATAGCCAGAAGGCTCCTTAGAAGGGAGGATGCTGAGACTTCATCTCACGTACTTTAGACATGTTATGAGAAGGGACCAATCCCTGGGGAAGAACATCATGCTTGGTAAAGTAGAAGATCAGTGAAAAAGAGATAGACCCTCAACCAGATGGATTGACACAGTCAGTGCAACAATGGACTCAAATATAGCAAGTATTTGAAGATGGCGCAGGACCAGGCAGTGTTCTATTGTACATAGAGTTGCTCGTTCTAGTGTACATAGGGTTGCTATGAGTTGGAACCGACTGGATGACACCTAACAACAAACAACAACAACTTGAATGCATAGAGCAAATATCGAGTCCAATATTATACTTCACAAATTGGGCGTGCTAGCTAATACATGGTAAACCTTCGGAGAGCCACTGAAACTTGGGGTGGCAGACACAAAACAGTGGCTAGATATCCTACCCTGTAACACATATCTATTCAGTTTGTCTATAAATTGTTTGTGCAAGCTTATGCATCAGGTTTTAGAATCTGTGAAGACACCTGTGCCCTATCTGATAGATTCTGCAGTTTAAAATTCACTATAGAAATTTTATTTTGTGGGTTATCGTAATTCGAAAAGTGACTGTATAGCTAATGCTGAATGTAGCTCAAAGGGTAGATGCAAATATTCAAAAAGATTTTGACCCTAGAAAGCGGAGGGTGCAATGAGTATGTAACAGGAAGAAGGAAGTAGTTTGGATCTAAGCTTGTACCTTTCACTTTTACTTAAAGACCTGTACCTAGGTATGTTCTTAATTTAACAATTTGACCTTTTTCGTATGAACTCAGGGACCAGCTAATGATGTGACCTCTGTTCAGCGAGATACAGGAAAGGCTGTTAGAGGCTTTCAGAAAACGCCTGTGCACTTTCCGGAAAGGGAGGATGAACCGACCGAGATGTTTTGAGCCCAGAGATCTGCAGCTGTTTGAAAACTCAGAGAATCGAATGGGAATAAAATTGTCCACATCAGACAAAAGCTGTCCGTGGCTTTTGTGCCCAGTCTCGTCCTTTGGAATATCAAAGGAATCTTTTCCCTCCACTGACAAAATAACCCCATATCAATCAATAAAGGAAAAGGCAGAGAGGAGAGTTTGCCAGGTACAAGCAAGCAGACAGAGCAAGGGCTGGGGAGGGTCTGAGGGAAGGATTGTGAGGGAGAACAGAGGGATGGGGAAGGGAGGAGAAGACTGATGCTGTTAAACGGGCGGAGTCAGGCAGTGGGAAGCACGAGTGAGGGCAGGAGATAATGGAAGAGTGAAGAAACAAAGCAAAGGAATGGCTGATGTGACTGCGATAAATGTAGGGGAAGGGGAGAGAGAAAGAATTTACTAAGCCATTCAATACACTTATACTGAGTACCTATTACAGCTGCACAACTCTGAAAGCAAGCACCCCCTTAAATTTTGTGCTTAGGCACCTCACTCACCTCACTTTAGTCCTGTCTCTGGTATCAATACTTCAGGCACTGTCCGCAGCTCTAGAGGCATAGCAGTGAACAAGACATGACCCCTGCTCTGAGTAGGGAAGACAGAGGAAGATCAAACAGGCAATTATAAACCAGTGTAACACGAACTATGAGATGGAGTGTTCAGAGAGTTAAGAGAACATACAATAAGGGCACCTAATCTTGTCCATGAGAGTCCCTAGGTGGCGCAAATAGTTAAGCACTCAGCTACTAACTGAAAGATTTGGTTCGAAGTCCACCCGAAGATGCCTGGTGATCTACTTCCAAAAACTCAGCCACTGAAAACATTATGGAGCACAGTTCTACTCACAGGGTCACCATGAGTTAGAATAGACTCGACAGGAGCTGTTAGTAGTGGTGGAAACTCATCCAGAAGAAACACAGAGTTGGGAAACAGACTGGGGAAATGAAAAGACAAAGAAGTAGGAGAGGAAACTAACATTTTTTGTTGTTGGTTTTCTTGACGTAGATGATGAAAACAATGGGGATTATTAGAACAGCCGATGTTTATCTACAAGGCATTATGCTAAGCATTGTGGATGGCTATCTTACTTGACATGTGTTTAATGTTATTTGTCATGACACAGAGTCTTCCTAGATGTCATCTCATATTAAAACAGCAGTGTTGCATAACACCTATCATCTGCCCATTATTCAGATGAATATATCACACATTTGAGGTTAGGTAATTTCCCCAAGTCACACAATGTGAACCCATATCCATCTTACTTATGAGCTTTCCACTCCATTATGTTGCTGAAGAGGGGAGCAGAGAGTGGGGAAGAGTGATGAGGAGAGGACGTGAAAAGAACTGAAAACATGAGGGAGAATGTGGGGTACATGAGGACATGAGAGAAGGGTGGGGGAATCTATAGAAGATGAGAAAATGGGGAAACATTCAAAAGAGGAGAGAGTGAAGGAGAAGGAAGCGTGGTGAGAAGATACAATATTCCTGGACGACCAACAACGACAGTGAATTAGAGAGCAGAGCAGAGGATGGCAAGGAGACAAAATAAGAAAATCGCAGGGGGACTGCAGATCTAGATTGTCTGATGGGGAGAAAATTGACGGAATTGACAGTGAGAGAGAGAGAGAGAAGTGGCACAATTGACAGAGAGTGAAATGGCAGTCATTTTAAGCCCTGATTGATCCTGCAAAACTGTCCCACTTGGGCACCTGGCTTAGATTCCCCTGGCTCTGGCACCTCCACAGAAGGCAAAATTAATCCCTGCCGCTTAAGATCCTCCCAGCAGGGAGTTAAGTGCACACACTAAGAGTGCCTGTCTCTCTGACCACCGTTAGTTAGTGCTCTGGACACAAATTGCTGCCTTCCCTGCATTTGCCTGAAAGGGAAGAAGAGTTGAAAGGAGTTACGCAACACTGAGGAGGGAATGAAGGAGAAAAGTATGCCAGATAGTTAGGTTGGAAGAAGCGGCAGGCAGAAAAGCATTAAGGAAGCCAGGAAGTCCAGACTGTGAGAACTAGAGGATTTTCTAGACCAAGCCTCTGATTTTATCCATGGGGAAACTGAGGCCCAGAAAGGATGAAAGACCTGGCCTAGGGTTACTCAGCAAGTTGAGGCCAAAGCCCAGCCCTGCCCCAGACTTCTGCCCCAGACGAGGCGCGGGGGCATGTCGGTAAAAGTGGGCACTTGCCCCGGGGCTCAAGTCCAAGCGGAGCGCCAGACGAGGCTCTGAAAGACATTTAGAGGCGCCACAATATGAAAGACGTCTGAATGAAGCAGCCAGACAAGAGGGGCAGAGGCGTTTCTGCTGACCCAGAGCCGCTCTCAACGTCTATTCATCTGGAAATTGGGGAGGGGCACTATCCCTCTGGGCGCTCGAATTGGGCGGAGGGCGCAATTTAGAGATTGCCCCTGGGCGCTATTACCCTCGCTACTCCCCAGTTTCTGCCCAATGTACTGTCTAACACCCCATCCGTGAGGGGAGAGAAAGAAGAGGCCCAGGGAGCGCAGGCACCTGGGTAATTAGCAGAATGGTAAGGGCCAGCGTTGCTCGCCTCAATTCCTGATGGCAGCGCATTAGCCTGCAGGCACATCTCGTTCTGGGCGCTCAAGGTTGCGAGACTGCGGATTTAAGCAGGTGCTGCTATTTCTGTCCTGCTTCCTGTCTATTTCCAATCACAAGATGCAGCCTTCCTCGGCTGCAGAAAGGTCTTATGAAACGGTAGATGTGCTGCTCCTTCCTCCCACATTCAGTCTCCCCTTCTGCGAACCACACTTCCAACCCTGCTTATTCCTGAAGAGAAGGGGTGCCCCTATCCCTGCAGGCTCTGGTTGGGGCAGCCGGCTTCCAGTCTTGAACAAGTCACTCGGAATTCTGCAGGGATAGGTAGGAAGGTGGTCTCATATGACCTATCTGTGAGGACACCTGGGGAATCACTTAACCCACCACCAATAAGTTTCCTGGCACAGAGTAGAGGATCAATATATGTGTGCCAAGTCAATGAATGAATGAATGAATGAATGACTTTTGAAGCCATCCCCTTCAATTTAGAAACAGCAACACTTAAAACCAACAAGAGAAAAGATGTCCCTAGTGTTTGGAAGTAAGTTCGTGGCAGTGCCAGAACTAGAACCGGGACTTCTGAAGGGGCTAGGTGAGCAGGGAAAAAAGGGTTAGTGATCGTCAAATACAGCTATGTAGTAATAAGCCATGACATCAATGTTTGCTCTGAATACTTGAGGCTCAATCCCTGTAAGCTCAGAAGTGAATAAAGAAAATCCAGGGAGAGGGACATGCATTGTGCAAAGGCCCCAGAGACAGGAAAGAGCATGAGAGCATGGAGTCCCTGGATCAACCAAAAGAACACAGTGCTTATGGGGTGGGGTAAAACAGGGAGGATAGTTGGAATTGTAGCCTGTAGGAAGCCGGGAGGCCTCACACAGGCTAAAATAAGAAAGCCAAACCTATAAAATCACCAAGTTGAATTTATAAGATAGCCAAGAAGGACATGGGAGGTGGAAAGAGTTGGTCAGGAGGATGAAAGGAAGACAGAAAGGAGAGAGATTGTGGGTTCCTCCAGAGTCAACCAAGCGCACACAAGGGGAATGGCCAATGGAACCAGCAGGTGCCTTGGGCAACAGTGAGAAATCTTACAAAAGGAAGGTATTTAGGAGGACCAAGTGGTATCAGAATGCTATTTGAAGAGAGGTTTTACCCTAAGAGGTTGAAAGAAAGAATGGTCAGTGGACTGGCCTGCTCTTTCAGATGCAATGGGAACAAAGAACAGACAGGTGATTCCTCCCCTGGATTATCTCTGAGCTTGAGAAGATGCTCTGGGTGGAAGTGAGAGGGGCTGAAATGGTTTCTCTAGTAAGAGGGATCTTCTTGCAGCATGGCCTGAATGTAAAAGAGTTACCAGGTATTTCAGAAGGATTTGTTGTTGGTTTTCCTAAAGTAACTGCGGAAGAATTAAATACATTCTTGAAAAGGCAGCAGATCACTGTTTTGTAAGAGGTAAGAAGAGGTCTGGTACAAAGAATGTTAGATGAATATGCTCTCCTTTTAGATCAATCTGTGGATTTGAGAGAAATCTCTCAGTTTCCCTAAATGACAATAATTATTTAGATGGTTTCTGAGCCCACCCCCATACATATATATATTAGAAAGTACTTACGACATGAGTCATTCTTGCTCTGGGAAATCGCTGGGGATTGGAAGTCACTTGTCCTAATTTAGCTGGTTGAAAAGACAGAGGCTTTTCAAATAGAGAACCAGGATCCTCAGGGAGGAAACCAGCTTAGAAATGTTTTAGTATTTGCTTGGTACTCAGTCAGACTCTGAGGCACCTGAGAACTAAATGCAGTGATGTTGATAAGATTCTAGGTGCTCCCACATTTCAGTATCTTGCAAGCTCCTTCCTGTATGCATAGGCAGAATTACTTCTTTAACCGAGGTCAGGTTAAATTGACTGGACATGGACACACTCCATATTTGGCTGCAAGCCAGCTGGAGCTTAATAACCATCACATTTCATCCTGCGAATTTTGTGGCTCAGGTCATTTTCACATTTCTTTATACACTCTCTTTCTGCAAATGCCTTTCCTCACAAAGAGCATTTCCAAAGGTTGAATATAGTGATTAGTGACACGTACACATTTAATCTTCTGCAGTCTGTTCCTGGCTGTGGCTCCCCTCTGTGCTTCTAGTCCTTAGAGTTTTATGCCTGTATGAAGGAAATGTTTTTATGTCTCTCTGCTATTTTCTTTTCTGTCTTATAAATCCTCAAAGAAATGTATTGTGAGTGAATTTAGTGAGATGGATGTCTCTAGAGAATGAATGCTCTTCATCTGAAGAACGGTCTCTATACACAGAGAAGCAAAGAGCATCTTCCGATTCTGTCAACATGATTATTAAGCATTTATAGAGCTTTTCCTCCTTTCACTATAACCACTACAAGCAGTTTAATTAGTTGGTTTTCACCCCAGAGTTGTAAAGACAGACGATTCAATTTATCCAACCTTAGATTTAAATGTACATTTGAACCCAGGCATTCTGATGCAAGAATGCTCTGCTTGGAGTCAATTGTCCTGAGTTAACCTTTCTGGTCTGCAACTTGCAAGCTACATGACTTAATGCAAATAATCTCATGATTCCAGGGTCAACATGAAAAGAAGAACGCACACCATGATACCAATAGAGCAGGCATTCTTAATGAGGACCCCGTCTTCCTCCAGGAAAGCCTGGTGGCGTAGTGGTTAACAGCTACAGCCACTAACCAGAAGGTCAGTGGTTCAAATCCACCAGGTGCTCCTTGGAAACCTGATGGGGCAGTTCTGCTCTGTCCTATAGGGTCACTATGAGTCAGAATCGACTCAACAGCAACAGGTTTGGTTTTTTTGGGGTTTATGTTCCTCCAAGCAAGCAAAAATTGGTTCTTATGGGGTGAAAAAACCTTACTGTTTTTAAGTATAAAACACTGATATACATACCGTGCAGAAATAGATATACAGTGTATCTGTGGCATTAAAGTTTTATGGGAGGACAATGGGGAAAAAAGTATAACACTTCTCCTTATCAGAACCAGTTGCCATCAAGCAACTCTGACGTATGGTGACTCCACGAGTGTCAGGGTAGAACTGTGCTCCACAGAGATTTCAGTGGTTGATTTTGTGGAAGTAGATCACCAGGCCTTTGTGCTGAGGGAACTCTGGGTGGACTAAAATCTCTAACCTTTCAGTTAGCAGCTAAGCGTGTTAACCGTTTGCACCACTCAGGGCCTCCAAAAATTCTCCTTAGGAAAAATAAAAGTTGAGAAACTCTGCAATAGGAATGCAAGATAAAGAACATTCATTGAGCACCTACTATGTTCCAGGACTATTATCAGTCATTTCTTTATATATGTAACAGTTAGCAATTGCTGGAAAACAAACCAGCCAAAAGTTAGCGGCTGAAAACAACGACCGTTTACTTAGCTCACGATTCTGTAGGCCAGCAAATTACGCTGGGTGAAGCTGGGTGGTTCTCGGATTGGCTGGGCTCCCTCATGTGTCTGCATTCAGCTGTGGGTCACTTAGGCAGCTCTGCTGGTAGCTGGAGTGATGCCAATGCCTGGGACTCAAGTCTGCCATCATCCGGCAGGGTAGCCCCAGCTTGTTCTCACAGGGAGGCAGTAGGGTTTCAAGAGACTCAGCTGAAGTGGGCAATACCTCTTGAGGTCTAGACTCAGAACCAAAGCATGTCACTTCAACCATAGTGTATTTGTCAGAGCAAGTCTCAAGGTCAAGTAAGGAAATGGACTCCATCCCTTAGTGGGAGGAGCTACAAAGTGATGTTGCAAAGAGTGCAGATACAGAAAGGGGAATCATTGCAGCCCTTTGGATAAACATGCTTTCTCAACGTAACTAAAGCAGGAATAATGATCACTGGCTTGTATACAAAACTATACACCTTTAAAACTTTAAGCTGTGATATGAATATGAGTTATTACCATTCCCTGGCTTTTGAGTCTTAAAATGCTGCTTGAGACATGTGAGTAAAAAAGTTGACACACTGTCCCCTTTTATAAACAATGTGGAATAGTGGCAGAATGAGCATTTATTAGAAGACTGGATAAGAGTTGAAAGAGATACAGTCTTTTTCTAAAGCTTGTTTTAAACATCCTCCATCTGAGAAAGGCAGTCTAATGGACGTGTTAACTAGCCATTCATCTCGAATCTCCAAGTTCTATTCAAGCATTAAGTTAGGGCATGAGAAAGCCAAGCGCTTAGACACCATTATATCAGCCCCACACAAAATTGCCTGCCCTGTTATGATTTAATGTCACGCCCTCTGCCTTTATGGAAGGCCAGTATGTGAATCACCCAGGAGAATAACATTTCTGTAGCTTTTGTAAAACCCTGCTTGTAGATAAAATGCTCTGAATGATGTTTGTTTTTCCTCTAAATACAAGTGTACATGCTAAATTTCTCCTTGGGTTAAGGTCCTGGAAAAATTTTCTTTGTAGATGAATTTGTATTTTTTCTATTATTATGTAATACAAATTTTTTCTCCTTACAGCTTAGCTGCCAGAAAATAAAATAATTGTCCCTGTACTATAATCTTCTTAACTCAACTGGCTCAAAGTGCCAGTTCTATCTGCTTTTTTTCAAATGCCTTTTCAAATAACCTTAAATGTTATTCCTCTTACTTGTTTTAACTGCTAAGTCACCTTAAGCCATTTCAGAAGAAGTCAAAGGACATATTTAAAATGTCTTCTTTTTTTTAAGCGAACTAATGTCCTGAGGAGAAGTTTGCATAATTATAAGTTTGGGTTTGAAAGATTAGCCCTTCAAATCCTATTTTTATCATCTTATGCACAAAGACTGTGTTAAGCAGCCACCACGTGGATGGGGTGCCTGGGTTTTGCACTTTGGCCCCAATAATTTTACTTTCCTGAACTGTGGTTATCTGCTTTGAAGAGTCTTTTTACTCAGCTTGATTTTCCCATAACAATAAAAATCTTTTTTTAGACATGAGAATATTATGTTTACTAGAATTACTAATTATATTTAATGATACACAATTTAGATAAAGATTTAAAGCACTGTAAAACCTACCTAGCTTTAAATTGTTTCTCCCTCCCTTCGGTAATCTTCAAGTTGGTCACAACTTTTAAAATGCTATTTCTTTTTCTGATTGTCAAAAGTCCAGTGACTCTTCTTGAGGGACTCTAGATTGGAAGTCAGACACATAAGTGTCAAAAGGGAAGAGACATTGTCTCTTGTGTCTGCTGTTGGTTTTCTAGTGCTTTGACTATACTAGCCGATAAATATTTACCGAGTGATTGAATAAGTATTTATTTTGCCACTCTCCCGATAGCCAGGATGATTCCTGGCAGTTACTTGTCTTCTCTACTTTAACTTTTCAACCATGCAATGGCCATACAACTGTATGTGTCACAGGTTTGTTGCAAAAAACTGAATAAGATAAAGACCGTGAAAAACCACAATGAATTATGAAGCCTTGTGGATGTGGACAAGTATGAGAAAGAATCATCTCTCTCTTTGGCTTCCTCTCCTTCTTCATCTCCAGTATTACCCTTTGCATCATGACTCGTGGTTCTGTTCTGGAAACAGAATCAAGATATTTTCCTCCAAAGCTGTATTTGCATGAGTACACCTGAGTGTTCTGGAAGTTTCCTGCCTGGCACGCCTGTCCAAGGAAAGCTTCTGCCTCCAGGTCGTCTCCACCTTTGCTCGTACAGTGAAAGTTGAAAATGTTTATAAATATAATTCCTGCTATTATAGTCTAGACATTACCTTAACCCTATCACAATGTTTAGTCTGTTATGTCCTTTGCCTGAAAGAAGCATGAGGCATTTCTCCTTCCTTATCATAAGCTATCAATTTCCTCTCATTTTAAGCAGTATAACAGGAGGGAGAAATGGAGATGAATAGGAGAAACATAGAGAGACACAAAATGAGAGAGAATCACCAAAGCCCTCCATTTTTACTTCACAATGAGAAGCTAATAGGCACCAAACTATGAGACAGAAGCAGAGAGAATTCCCATAAAGATGTTTACATATTAAATAAATCTAGAGTAAGATCCAGATGATAAAGTCAAAATTAAGGGAATTATGGAGGATTTCATGGGATATATCTGAGACCATGGAAAGAGCACTAGATTTTTAATCAGATTCCTGGATCTTAATCTTGGTTAAGACTTTTCAGCTCTTTGAGCCTCACTTTCCATCATCTATAAACTCAAGGTCCAGTGCAAGGTGGTCTTTAAGATCTAATTCAAATATAAAACCTCATGACTCTGTCCATAGTTTTTTTTTTTTTTTTTTTTTTTAAACAAAGTCTATATGTGTTTTTGGTGACTTAGAGATAGAACAAATGGATTCATGTAGTAGTGACATCAATTCCTCTAAAGTTTATTTTTACTTTGTTATTTTTAATGTGACACTGCTTATAGTCTTCTAGTTTTTTGAAGAGCCTCTATAAACCAAACCAAACCCATTGCCTTTGAGTTGATTCTGACTCATAGCCACCCTATAGGACAGAGAAGAACTGCCCCATACGGCTTCCAAGAAGTGGCTGGTGGATTCAAACTGCTGACCTTTTGGTTAGCAGCCTGAGCTCTTAACCACTGCACCGCTAGGGCCTCACACACAGTGATTTTTAAAGGGTATGGAGGGGAAGGAAGGGGCTTGTGTCTCAGGGACTCTCTGAGACCCTGACTGGACTACTTTGAAATATGAATTTTGATAAAATCACCATTAGTATTTTTAGTGTTTAGTCACTGCATTTGATTGTTTAAAAATTACAAATCACAGTGAAGAATTATGGAAAATGTTTATCAAAAGAAGATATGACATTCAGTTAAAAAGTAGAAACTGAGCACATATCAGATCACATTGAAAAGTATGTATGGATTTCTCTGCACTAGCCTGTGGTCTGCTCCTCAGTGGCAGGAAACATGATTTTTATTTTTTACATTTTATCCTCAGCCTGACCGATGGTGGATTCCCAATATTTGTGGAAATGTACCAAATCCCTCTCATCTGTTTTCTAAATGAAAACCTATATGAAAACTAAGGCCACTGTATTTATGTGAAGCAGGAGACAAGAGAGTAAGTAGAACAGATCCTTAATCCTGTGAAGTTCTTTATCTTCAATCTCATCTTGCAAATGTCTTTACAGAGGGATTTATTTATTTTCTTTTTTTTTTTTTTTGGTAGCTATGAAGTTTAAAAACATACTGTGAAATTTTTAACAAGTAATCATTTTACACTGTAGAGTTCATCAATAAAAGCAGTAATGGAGAGACATGTAATAAATTAAATATGAAATGTAGTTGGAAGTAATAGCGCTTCCAGGCATCAACCACCTGTCACATCAAAGCTGAGGCAGACAGGTATATTATTTGTTGAATAAATGGCCCCTATTGACAAGCCAAGAAAGGAACAGACAATCAAGACATGTCATTATAATTTTCAAAGGAATAAAAAATAATCTTTTTTTTTCCACTTCATTACTAATGTATCAGAATTGAGACTGTTTTAAATAAAACAAACGCTTCTTGAGACAATATTAGATTGAACCATAAGAAACTGCTGTTTTTTGTTGTTGTTTTGAGGAGCCTTGAGTCGGTTCTGACTCACAGGAACTGTATGTACAACAGAACAGAACACTGCCCAGTCCTGCTCCGTCCTCACATTCTTGCTATGTTTGAGCCCATTGTTGCAGCCACTGTGTCAATCCATCTTGTTGAGGGTCTTTCTATTATTTGCTGATCCTCTATTCTACCGTGCATGATGTCCTTCTCCAGAGAATGGTCCCTCCTGGTAACTGTCCAAAGTACATGAGACAAAGTCTCACCATCCTTGCTTCTAAGGAGCATTCTGACTTTACTTCTTCCAAGACACATTTGTTCATTCCTCTGGAAGTCCATAGCATATTCAGTATTCTTCACCAACACCATAATTCAAAGGCATCAAATCTTCTTCTGTCTTCCTTATCCAATGTCCAGATTTCACAAACGTATGAGGTGATTGAAAATACTATGGCTTGGGTTCAGGAGCACCTGAGTTCTGAAAGCGACATGTTTGCTTTTTAACACTTTAAAGAGGTCTTTTGCGGCAGATTTGCTTACTGTAATACATCATTTGATATTTTGACTGCTGCTATCATGGGCGTTGACTGTGGATCCAAGTAAAATGAAATCCTTGACAACTTCAATCTTTTGTCCATTCATCAAGATGTTGCTTATTGGTCCAGTTGTGAGGACTTTTGTTTTCTTTATATTGAGGTGTAATCCATACTGAAGGTTGTAGTCTTTGATCTTCATCAACGTGCTTCAAGTTCTCTTCACTTTCAACAACCAAGGTTATATCATCTGCACAGTGCAGGTTGATAATGAGTCTTCCTACAATTCTGATGCTGCATTCTTCTTCATATAGCTCAGCTTCTTGGATTATTTGCTCAGCATACAGATTGAATAAGATAGATAGAAGGATACAACCCTGACGCGCACCTTTCCTGATTTTAAACCACACAGCATCTCCTTGTTCTGTTCGAATGACTGCCTCTTGGTCTATGTACAAGCTCCTCTTGAGCACAACTAAGTGTTCTGGAATTCCCATTCTTCGCAATGTTACCCATAATTCGTTATGATCCACACAGTCAAATGCCTTTGCATAGTCAATAAAACACAGGTAAACATCTTTCTGGCATTCTCTACTTGCAGCCAAGATCCATTTGACACCAGCAATGATATGCCTTGTTCCATGTCCTTTTCTGAATCTGCTTGAATTTCTGGCGGTTCCCTGTCAATGTACTTCTGCAACCACTTCTGAATTATCTTCAGCAAAATTTAACCTTCTTGTGATATTAATGGTATTTTTCTACATTTCCATATTCTGGCAGATCACCTTTCTTTGGAATGGGCACAATTATGGATCTCTTACAGTCAGTTGGCCAGGTAGCTGTCTTCCAAATTTCTTGGCATAGACTAGTGAGCATTTCCAACATTGCATCCATTTGTTGAAACATCTGAATAAGTATTCTGTCAATTCCTGGAGGCTTGTTTTCCACTAGTGCTTTCAGTTAAGCTTGGACTTCTTCCTTCAGTAACATCAGTTCTTGACCATATGCTACCTCCTGAAATGGCTGAACACCGACCAGTTCTTTTTGGTACGGTGACTCTGTCTATACCTTCCATCTTCTTTTGATGCTTCCTTCATCGTTCATCATTTTGCCCATAGAATCCTTCAATATTGCAACTCAAAGCTTGAATTTTTTTTTCAGTTCTTTCAGCTTGAGAAATGGTAGGAGTGTTTTTCCCTTTTGGTTTTCTAACTTGCACATTTTATTATAATACTTTATCTTCTCGAGCTGCCCTTTGAAATCTTATGTTCAGCTCTTTTACTTCATCATTTCTTCCTTTTGTTTTATCTACTTTATGTTCAAGAGCTAGTTTCAGAGTCTCTTCTGATAACAATTTTGGTCTCTTTTTTTCTTTCTTGTCTTTTTAATGACCTCTTGCTTTCTTCATGTATGATGTCCTTGATGTCATTCCACTACTTATCTGGTCTTCAATCATTAGTATTCAATGCATCAAATCTATTCTTGAGATGGTTTCTAAATTCAGGTGGGATATTCATACTTTGGCTCTCATGGACTTGTTTTAGTTTTCTTCATCTTCAACTTGAACTTGCATAGAGCAATTGATGGTCTGTTCCGCAGTCAGCCCCTGACCTTTTCTGCCTGATGATATTGAGCTTCTCCATCATTTCTTCCCAGAAACATAGTCAATTTTATTCCTGTGTATTCCATTTGGCGAGGTCAACATGTATAGTTGCCATTTATGTTGTTTAAAAAGGGTATTTACAATGAAGAAGTTGTTAGTCTTGCAGAACTCTATCATGCAAACTCTGGCATCCTTTCTATCACCATGCCATATTTTCCAACTAGAGATCCTTCTTCGTTTAACTTTCGCATTCCAATCACCAATTATTATCGATGTATCTTGCTTGCATGTTTGATCAATTTCAGACTGCAGAAGTTGTAAAAGTTTTCAATTTCTTCATCTTTGGCATCAACATTTGGTTGGTGTGTAAATTTGAATAATAATAGTATTAACTGGTCTTTCTTGCAGGCATAAGGATATTATCCTATTACTGACAGCATTGTACTTCAGCATAGAACTTGAAATGTTCTTTTTGACTATAAATGTGACACCATTCCCCTTAAATTTATCATTCCCAGCATCATAGACCATATGATTGTCCAATTCAGAATTGCCAACATCAGTCCATTGTCGTTCACTGATGCCTAGGATATCAATGTTTATGCATTCCATTTCATTTTTGACCACCTCCAATTTTCCTAGGTTCCACATTCTGATTATTAATGGATATTTGCAGCTGTTTCTTCTCATTTTGAGTCATTCCTCGTCAGCAAATGAAAGTCTAGAAAGCTTTACTCCAACCATGTCATTAAGGTCGACTCTACTTTGAGGAGGGAGCTCTTCATCAGTCATATTTTGAGTGCCTTCCAACCTGAGGGGTTCATCTTCCGGCACCGTATCAGAGAATGTTCTGCTACTATTTATAACGTTTTCACTGGCCAATGTTTTCAGAAGTAGACTGCCAGGTCCTTCTTCCTAGACTGTCTTAGTCTGGAGGCTCTGCTGAAACCTGTCCACCATGGATGACCCTTCTAGTATTTGAAATGCTGGTGGCAAAGCTTCCAGCATCACAGCAACACTCAAGCCATCATAGTCTGACAAATTGACAGATGAGTGGTGTTTATATAGCTCAAAAGTAGTTTGATATTCGTGTGCTAATATGGCTTAATCTGAAAAACCTGTATATAAAGCAGTGGTAGGAACTGTGGGATTTCAAAGGTGACCATAGTCCTCACTATGTTAATGCATTTACATTCTGGTTTATTCCATTAAGAATGTGAGGAGGCTTACCAAAAGATTTACAATTAAAAGGAAAAATCTAAATTGATTAAACTTACAATCAAAGAGTCTAAACAGTATATGGAAGTTCAACATCAGAGAAAATTTAGATTATGCAGATCCTATGTTCTTACCAATTATGACTCAAAATAGGACTCTGAGTTCTCTTGCAGCCAGGACAAGGGAAAAAGTCAAAAGAATACTACTTTTGCATATAAGTGAAAAACTTACAAAAAAAAGAAAGAAAAAGAAAAAATATTTGTACCACCTAAGTCTGAATCACCCAAGGAAATAAGTGGTATGTCAAATTAAACATTTTTAATGCCAGGAAGTGAAATGTTCTTTAAAAAAAATTTTTTTTTTTTTTGGTCTTTGTTTATTTGTTTTTTCATTCTTTTTTGGTGGTGGTGTTGATGTTGTTTTCTTTCCTTTTTTGGTTTTTTAATTTCCTAACGAGATACCAGAGAATGTGGATCCAACAGGATTTGAAAAAATTTGTAGAGAAACTGTCATTTGAGTTGTGCTCTCAGAAGTATGTAGGAGGGTAATATTTAACATATATAGTATTTAATATGTGCTACTTGTCATTCTGGAAACCCTGGTGGCGTAGTGGTTAAGAGCTACTGCTGCTAACCAAAAGGTCAGCAGTTTGAATCCACTAGGTGCTTCTTGGAAAACCTGTGAGGCAGTTCATCCATCAGCCATTCCCTGGAAACCCTATGGGGCAGTGCTACCATGTCCTATAGGGTCACTATAGTTGAGACGGACTCGACTCAACTGCAACAGGTTTGGTTTTTGTTTCTTTTTTGGGACATGTCATTCTAAGGACTTTTACATTTTTAAAATAACTTTATGAGGTAAGAAATGTTAGTATTTTATATTTTACCTATGAGGAACAGAGTCATGGGACAGTTAAGTAACTTGCCCAAGGCCACCAAGCTTGTGAGTTGCAGGTTTCAAAGCTGGAGATTCAAAGCCTATACTCTCAATGGCTATGCCATTCTTCCTCTCTTATGTCTACTGTCCTGCATATCTACAGAACTTTAGAAGACTTACAGAGCAACTCGACATGCACCCAGCTCCACCTCAACACATACAAATGTGAGAAGCAAATGGTTTGTGACCTGGAAAAAGAGATGCTCATGTTACACGGTGTTATCTGACAATGGGCACAATGGAATCCATGTAGATTTATTTCAGGCGATCATGCAATGTTGTGATTAAGAGAGTGGGTTCTGAAGCCAGAAACACCAGTTTGAATTTCTGCAATTTACTACCTATGAGACCTCCATTATGTCTCTTAATCCTCTTAGCCTCAATGGTCTCAATCATAAAATGAGGACAACAGGTTTTTACTTAGAAAGCAGGGATCCCCCATAACCAGGGAAGAAAGCATACAAGGCTAATCTCAGAGGATGGACGAGAAGCCTTTCTTTTTTTGTGACATCTTTGCTTGGTTGTGGTATCAGCATTATGCTGGCTTCATCGAATGAATTTGGAAGTGTTGCTTCCTCTTCTATGCTCTGAAATAGCTTGAGTAGTACTGCTACAAGCTCTTCTGTAAGTGTTTTGTAGAATTCTCCAGTGAAGCCATCTGGGCCAGGGCTTTTTTTGGTTGGGAGTTTTTTTATTACCTTTTCAATCTCTTCTCTTGTTATGGGTCTG
>NW_004443952.1:2199547-2206696 GCF_000243295.1 Trichechus manatus latirostris | reverse complement strand
GAGAGTCATCTGGTGTTTTATTTTGGACACCTACTGGAACCATCCTGTTCCGTTTTTGTAAATGCTTTGATATTGTCTGTTGTCTTTGGGGCATTCAGTAGTTATTTTTCTCTTTATTGATTGTAGATTTGTTTGTTTTGTCCCTATTTTTTTTAAATTTGACTATGTCTGAGCAGGCGGACTGTGTGTTCTTTGTTGTTTGCTCGTTTGTGGGCACAATACTTTACGCCTCCTTCTCCAACTGGCAGGGTCAGTCACTCAGATATGGTACAGCAGGGCAGGTCTAGCTGAAGAGGAATTACTGGGACGGGTTGTTTGTGGCACTTACTACAGCCACCAGGACGGGTCGGTAATCAGTGCAGGGCAGGTGTCAGTAGGCTGTGCCTGTGCTGCTTGGTGGTGTGATGTCAAGTGCACGGTGCAGGTAGGCAGAATTCAGCGGGGATATTGTTATGTGTGGAGCTAAGATGGATATGGGAGAGAGGAGAGAGGAACAGGACCCATAAACTTACAAACAAACAAAAAGGAATGCTAGGGGAGCTTGGCGTTGGAGTGGAGAGATGAGAGACTATGAAATGGAGAAAAACAGAAAGGGCAAGAGGAAGAAAAGAAAAGAAAAAAATGAATAAATAAATATCAGAAAGGTTAAAGAACCGCAAAGTTCCCAGGGATCCCACCGATGCAGCTATGAGATCTGGGGAAGTCGCTCTCATTTGTTGCAGTACAGCCTGGCTAGAAGGCATAGAGGTAAAGAACACCAGGTATTCAGGGAACAGAAAGAGATGGAAGATACAGAGAGACGGGAAACTGAGCAATGAAGAAAGACAAAAAGGGGAAAAGAGGGGAAAGAAAACAAAACAAATTAAAAAAAAAAAACAAAGAAGGCCCCCCAAAAAACAGAAAAAGAAAAAAACAACAAAAAAAGAAATGCTCTCAGGGATCCCTGTGCACGTCTGTGCAAGCGGAGGGGGAGGTCTCCTTGCCATGCAGCACCGCCTGGCCAGAAAGGGCTCCCAACTCAAGAAAAGGTAAAGAAAACAAACAAACAATTCAAAACAAACAAATGAACAAAAGCCCCAGGATCCCACCAGCGCGGCAGCCCAGACCGGGAAGCAGCTCCACACTTGAATGGAGCTCCACAGCCCCTCAGGAAGAAGCAAAGATGGCGCATGGAGCTAGGTATTTGAGCGAAAGGAGGGGGAGGTGGTTAGAGGTAAGGAAGAAATCAAAAGAAGCAGAAAAAAGCAACACCAGCAGCCAACAAATGGTCCTCAGAGAGCCAGCCCATTCGGGTGTGTGGAATCCAAGCAGCCACTGTTTCCCAGTCAAGAGATTGTGGCCACAGGAAGCAAAGGAGGCCAAGTCGGGGTGAAGAAGGTTGGGGGGGTGGGAAAGCATATGTCTCAAATTACCGGTTGTTTTGTCTCCCGCTGGATGCTCCGTGAGGCTGCTTTCTCATACGCCATTTGCTGGTCTCTGATAGGAGTCCAAGATGGCAGATCCGCGCTGTTTTAGCTGGTAGGGGACCTCTGTGTGAATCTCTCCTCACTCTCCGTTCTCTGTCAGTTTTCTCACTCCATTTGGTGCTTGGCTGAGTTCTTTATCTCTTCATTTGATGTTTTAGGGTTTCAGGATTGTTGTATTCTCTGTTCGGCTTAGTTTTTCAGATCTTTGTTGTGGAGGGACGGCGTGGTGCTTCTGCCTTGAGCGACATTTTGCTGGAACCCTGGGCCAGAAGCCTTTCAATAAAATATTCCCTACTTTGCTCCCAATCCTCTCTTCATACAAGATTATTATTGCTTCTGTTTTTTAGATGAGGAACTTTGGCACAGAGAAGTTGATTAACCTGCCCATGTCACAAAGCTGATAACCAGCAGAACATGGATTCAAATGCAGGCAGCTTGGCTCTGAATTTTGCACACAATCTTAACTACCTTGACTAACTTAACTAACACACAATATGCTCTCTGAAATCAAATGTACTCAAAATAGAACCACAGTTCCGTAAAAAGCATGCAAAAAGTTCAGTTTGGCAAATGAAACTAAAATTTATGAATCTCAGTTTATTTTAGTTTATAAAGTCAGAATTTATTTGATAATTTTAACTGCATGCTAATTTGTAAAATGAACAGAAAATGAACCAGGTCTTGATTTTTTAACAGTAATTTTTCTGACAAAATTTTATGATCAGTTGAAATGAAATCCTTCACTTTGCATTTAACTTTCATATCATGATTAGGAAGAAGGTAATTTTTGTAAAAATATTTGAGAGATTCGACATTTTTTCCCCAAGGCTTCTCCTAACCCTTTGATATTCAAATATTTCTCTTTTGAAGTCTCTAATCATCTTCCTTGTTGATTTTCTTTTTCAATTGTTAATTGGTCTAACTCAGTCAAGTCCTTATTTGCCAATGGCTTGGAATGCAATTCTAGCCAACCTTAGCGTCACTTTCATCAACTTCATGATATTGTAGGACTGATCAATTTTGTTTTGCAGGTGATGTGCATTGTATCTCATTATGTTGCAAATGCTCAAAATATTTTGTAAAATTCATGACAGCCTAAACAACAATGACAAGTAATTATTTTGAGAGAACGGCAAGGGACAGGGCAGAACTCCTTGGTGAAGACAATTTTATTGAACATTTTTGTTTAATGAACACTTTTGCACAACCATAACTATCTGAACTCAGATAATGAATACTCATATAACAAAGACCCCAAATATATACACCCCTCTTAAAATTCCCAAGGCCTCCAGAGCTTCCAAAAGGGGAAACAGGAGAACCCATCTGCTCAGTTTGAGGAGTGGAACTTCTTGGGAGAAGAAGCAGGCAGAAGATTTTATAAATAGAGTTGCACTTTTTATGTACATTCAGTATATGAAATACAGTTCCTATTAATATATTTCACCAAGTTGATGGCTAGTAAAGATTTTTCGAGTACTTTGATTACTTCGTGCATGCTGTGAGCTGCCTAGAGATGATGTTTTTCTAGGAGGGAGAACTGCCTGTAAGCCCAGTGACTTGATTGAAGTTCCATTGTGGAGGGTGGATAAAGGACTTCAGAAATTTAGCACCCTCTGGGCACCAGTCTTCTCCCAGGGAAAAATAATAACTAGGTCTCTCTTCTTAATCTGCAGCTTTCTGGTGGAACAGAAGTGCAGACACTTTCATGAAGGAACTTTGAACATCAGTGGTACTGACCAGTAAGTCTGGGTTTAGAGGGCATCCAAGAGTCAAGTTAATTCTTTTGGTCAATGAAGAGAAGCAACAGGGACTTATTCTTTAATCCAAGGATAGTCAATCTGGTGAGAATGTTCTCTCTCCCCTGTTATGCCCAGTGCCTTTCCATAAAACTAGTTTGTGTACAAAGAGCTGGCCATCTGTTGTGTCTGGGATGCAGAGCATGTGTCTGAGCACAGGAGAAGAAAGGCAGACTCTCAGCTTTACAAAATTGAGTTCCATAATTTCTTGTGTCTCAAGATCTTCTTGGATCCAAGAAGTAAAGGAACAAATGTTGTCAGTGGTTCTTTTAGTTTATATCTTAGCCTTGGAATCCATAAATCCCTCTCTTCTCAACCCACGACTCAACTCTGTTCAAGTCCACACATTTTTATTAAGACCATTGTTTTCTGCCAGTCACCACAAGAGTCGCTACACATACACACCAACACCCACCCCCACCCCCCCACACACACACCAGCTACCATTTTCTGCACATGTTGCACATGTTATATATGCCAGGCATTGTGGTAAGGGATTCGTGTTTCTTATCTCTTTTAATAATTCGATCAACTGTGTGAGGAAGATGTTTTTATTCCCTTTCTACAATAAGGAAATTGAGGCTCAGCAAAGTTAAGAAAAATGTTTCAGGACACAGAGCTAATCAGCTGTGTAGAACTAGAATTTGGAACCAAGTCTCCCTGACTTCAAAGTCTATAATCTAAAATCTTCTCTGTCCTATAAAACATATTATATATATAATAAAATATTTCATGTTTGGACCATAATAATTACTTTAACAGCGCTAAAAACAACATTTCCTTGTGAATGTACTAGTATAAGGATTCCTTGAAGTCTGAGCTCATAGACTCTCAGAATTAGAAGAGACATAAAATGATCTTAATTTAGCCAGCACCCAAATATCTGCTCTGGACAGTAATCAGAAAGGGTGATTCCAAGTGTCTATTTCAACCCTGAGATGTTATTGTCTTAATTATTATATGACATCTGTTGTTACATCTCAGATTGGACTATATATACTTCTAGAGGTGTCCCAAGCATCAATTTTACAGGATAATAAGTATCTGAAAGCCTGGATCAAAACAAAAAGAACTTTTTTTTTAATTTAATGAGAAGATTGCATGGAATTTTAACATAAAATGGGATTTCATAAGCATTTTGTGCTTTTAGAATCCATTTTGAGCTACACTTCCTTAGACTCCTATGAAGTTTACTCTCCTTAAAAATAAAAATAAAGAAATATTCATTCTCTTCAGTCATAAGGTTTTCCTTGGGAAAAAAATAAAAGCTGATGAGTAAGTTCTCAGCTACCACCTGATTCAGATCATTCCACAAACATTTCTTATTCCCGAAAGGTCCTTTTGTACTTTCAGGTGAGATCTGCCTTTCTTTGCACCTCTAAGTACTGAACACTCTCTGTAGGAGTGGTCAGTCCTTTTCCTAATCATGCTTTCTAGAAAAGTCCACAACCCTCCCTTTCTCCTGATGAAGTCTTTGAGCAGAATTTCATCTGTGCAGTCAAATGGTTCGTTCATCAATCATCATTTAGATCATTGGACTAGTGTGGCTGGGTATTCTGGCCCATCAGAACATAGATCATGCAGCCAGCTTAGCACAAAACAAGTGTTCAACCAGTTCTGTGACATAGGGCAGACCTTTCCTTTGGGGGTCTCAGTTTCCCCTTCTAGACAGCACGAACAGTGCAGATCGATCATATCTTAGGTTGACTGATTTGGACTGTAAACAGAAGCTAAGACATTTTGAAGCTTTTGGCATTGCCCTTGAAGTGAGTATCCTACAGTGTTCCTATTCTTATTTTAAAATAGCTTGACATCTTCTGGCACCTCTAAAATGAGCCAAACCTCCAATTCCATAGGAACCCCTGAAGGCTAATATTTTGGTTGTTTAATTTATCTGAATAAATATCAGAGGTGAGCAACTGGGTAAGAGCAGCTGCCTGAGTAGGATAGAGGCACTGTTCATTGCAATAAAGGATCTGGACAATAAGCTGGGCTGACTTTGCCTTCACTAGTTGCCACTGACATCTTGGAGGGTGTCACGCAATGTAAAAGTTTAATAATGGGGGAAAACCCACTACCTAAGCGATTAACACTTTACATTATCACTAAATGGCTTATCCATACCAACTGGTCCAGGTAAAAGAAATAGCAAGGAAAAACTCCTTTCTGCTATTTAAGTGTCTTCTTAATCCAGCCTCATTGCCCTTCCCAGACCAGCCCCACTCACTCCCTCTTCCTTGAACACGTTTTCGTGCTTCCACGTTTTACAGAGTCTATTTTCTTTGCCTTACATGTTTTTTCTCCACCTTGGCAAACTCCACTTTCATCTTTCAGGATTAACATTAATTAAGTCTGAGCTTTGGAGACACATAGATCTGGGCTTGAATTCTTACATTCTAATAGGTGTGTGGCTTAGGTAAATTACCTCTGCGTTTGTAAACTGAGAACAATGATAACTATTTTCTATAATTGTGATTATTACATTAAATAAAAATTGTAAATGATTAGTAAAACGCTTGTCACATGGTTGACACTTGGTTATTATTCTAGACCAGAGGTTGGCAAACTTTTTCTGGGACAGGATAGTGTTTTAGGCTTTGGAGACCATAAGGTCTTTGTCATAACTGTTCAACTCTGCTGTTGTAGCATGAAAGCAGCCATACATAATACATAAAGAAGTAGGCTAGAGAGTTTGAATTCTGATGTCAAATATAAAATTTTATTCAAGTTGTAATGCCCAGCATCTAGTTGAGGGGTCAGCAAACCAAATCTGGCCCTCTACTTGCTTATGAAGATAAAGTTTTACTGGAACACAGCCATTCCTGTTGGTTTATGTACTGCCTATGGATGCTTTCACACTACAGTGGCAGAGTTTCGTAGTTGCAACAGTCTAAAACATTTACTATTTTGTCCCTTTTCAGAAAAGGTTTACCAACCTAGCTCAATGCCTGGCATGTATTTGTTGAATGAATGCAGATGGACTGAAATATTCAGACACAATAATTTGGTTTTAGGGCTTTGCAAGCGTCAGTGAAAGCCGATGGAAGCAAGTAGGTGTCATAAATACAGGCAGATTCAGATAAATCAGAGAACCAGGAAGAGTGGTCTTAGAGTACAGGGTTGGAAGTCCTGGTCCTAGGGTTAAGGCCATTTGCTTGTGGCCCTATTCTATACTCCCTGCTGGATGTCAAGGGGACTGGCCCTATCCAGAAGGGGAAACTGAGGCCAAGAGGAGAGAAGAGATTGCCCGAGGTAACATGCCTGTTTGAACACTCCGTTGGTGCCAGGCTGGCTGCAGCTCAGAGCCTTGAAGGTGACACAGGTACCTGAGCAATACAATCACCCCCAAAATTGGATGGTTACAGTAGAAGTTGTAATGCCCACAATGTTTATCTCTTATTTGTCTACCAGTGTCTTCCTGGCCTATAGTTCAAAGTGATCAGCTTAATTGTGTGCTTATTTTTGTAATGACTACCAATAAAATTTTAAAAACACATTAGAGCATTTCATAGATGACCAAGCCTATGACTGATGAGGCATGAAATTCCCATTCAACTACATCTGGCCAATGTTGGTCTCTAAACTGAACACCTTTTCTAAGCCCACCGCACTAGGCAAAGGTATTTGTGATACTTATTTTTAGACTGATTTTACTTTGTTTAAATGTCCGTTACTCAGCCTCCAGTATCACCAGGGTACTTTTGGATAACAACAGAGTGAGTCTTATGTGATTATGGCTAGTTAATGAATTCATGTAGAACTATTTTTTGGTTTGTTTTGTTTTGTTTTTATAATCCTTTTTATTTCAGTTGGGTCTGTTGTAATGTTCCCCATTTCATTTCTTATTTGGGTTATTTGTGTCCTCTCCTGTTTTTCTTTTGTCA
>NW_004443952.1:2171053-2199447 GCF_000243295.1 Trichechus manatus latirostris | reverse complement strand
TGGCTGAGTTCTTTATCTCTTCATTTGATGTTTTAGGGTTTCTGGATTGTTGTATTCTCTGTTTGGCTTAGTTTTTCAGATCTTTGCTGTGGAGGGACAGCGTGGTGTTTCTGCCTAGAGCGCCATTTTCCCAGAACTCTGCAGAACTATTTTTAATCAGGGATGAACTATTTTTCACTTCTGCATTGTCCAGGTGGTACCCTAACTATCCCCTACATCATCTATAAATAACTATCTATCATAGTCAACCAGAGAACCCATTTCCTGAAGATTCACCAAGAATCCTGAGCCTGGAGGAAAACAGAATTCACTTATACAGAAATTTCCATTGCAGGCATTTTTGTGAGTGTAACAATGTAGAATTTTGTTGTTTAGGACAAATACAAAATACCTGTCTATAGTAAAATGTCCCCCTAAGAGCAGAGAACTGATGACTGACCTTAAAGCTGTCTAGCTCACTGTTTCCTAACCCCTCTTCCTGCCAGTGTATACCCTCATCTAACGCACTGGAAAAAAATTTTGCCGTTGAGTCAACTTCAACTCATGGTGATCCCCTGTGTGTTACAGTAGAACTGTGCTGTGCTCCATAGGGTTTTCAATATCTGATTTTTTCAGAAACAGATCACTAGGACTTTCTTCTTAGGCATTCCTGCGTGAACTTGAACTTATAATCTTTTGGTTAGCAGTAGAACAGGTTAACCATTTTTATAACCCAGGGACTCATTCTAATGTATTTGCCCACTCTAATCACCCCAATATGTTTCTTAACCTCGGAACGAACATCTCCAGCAATGGTAAATTCAGCCTCTCTGCAGGTTTCATGCCCACTCACTGGAAAGATTAACTGTAAGAAAGTTTTACCTAAAGTTCATATTCCATTAACTTTCAACAAAGATTCTATTCCTGACTTCTGAGGCAAATCAAGCAAGTGTTATCTATTTAGGATATATAATGCCTTGAAAAGTTGAGAATGGCTCCTATGCCTCTCCTTTCAAGAAACTTCTCCCCTTCAAGTCCAGTATTCCCAGTCCAACCAGCCATGCCAGTTGGTTTGAAGTTCCAGGCCACCTCCCCTGGGCATAGTCTCACTCACCAAAACTCACCAAAAGGGCCTAAATATTTTACTTCATTTGTCAATTGTCATATTTAGTGATAATTTCATTTGATTGAATGGTTAAAAGAAACAATAAGCAGATGCACATCTATTCTTTTCCTGGAATTAGATGCTCTAAATTCTTTAATATTGTCCCTCTTCACTTCATTTGTTTTTATATATCCTCCATTATCCTTTTATCCAAGGCTTTTCATTTTTATAAACAATAATAAAATTGTTAAACCTAAAAGAACTGGAATGACTTGCCTGAGTTCATACTGTGAAGTGACATATCCTTATAATAATGTAATGCTAAGAAAGTAACATGTGAGTAGAACCACCATGTGCCAAGTGTTTTGAACATATTTTCTCATGCAGCCTTTATAGTAGCTTTATGAGATAGGTACTTTCATCCCTATTTAACAGATGGTGGGACTGAGGCTAAGAGAAAAGAAGGATTCACCAACATTTAATGAAAATGAGCCCAGACCTGAACAATTTCTCAGATCACCCTGCTCTTCTACTTACAGTCTTATTTAAATCATAACCCTCAATCTTAGACCAACGATGCTGTGTCTTTCCGAAAAATGCAATTATTCATCTTCTCCTATAATTATAAGATCTTAGAGCAGAGAAAGACCATATGGAAGTTGTCAAGTCCAATGCAATTACTAAGAAGAAAAATATGCACTAATGTTGGGTTTTTGCATAACTTGGTTTCCTTTCTACTTTAACATTTAGCATTTTATATTTCCATGAAGTTAATATCTTAGATTAAAAAGAATTCATCATCTCAGTCACCCAAGCACGTAGTGTCACCTTATGACATCATAGTCACCATAGCAACAGCAGTGAGTTAGCAGCATATTGCCTTCAGTTAAGGATCATGGCAAAGAGTTAACAAAGTATGGCAGCTCCAGATGCTGATGTGAATGGGAAGGGAAAAGTGGAAGAGGAGGAACAGGTGTGCTGCTTTTCCTGCCAACAATCCTTAGACCTGAGAACAGGTGGAAGTGAACATGTGAATAATCCTTAAGGAACAGAAATAGATCTTCTAATCATCTACCAATAAAAAAAGATGGGAAGAGAGGGTAGAGAAGAAAATAGAAGTATTCTGGTGTCCTATTTCTAAATCTCACAATTTTGAAAATACTTGACCCTTTCTCTTCCTTTTACCACTGGGCAGAGTGGCATATCGGAAAGGGAGTTGAATTCAATAGTCCTAGCTTTTCTTACTTAGGAAATTTCCTCAGCCTTTTAATTTTGTTTTCATATCTGTAAAAGGGGTGCAATATTTGCATCATGAGATTGTGAAGAATGTCAAAGGATAATACAATTAAAGTACCTGACTTATAAAAGGCCCTTGCCTTGACTTTTACTTCTTTCTAACGGGTTGAACTTTAGACTTACAAAATGTGGTAATCATCACGTGATGTAGTTGGTGGTGAATATGTGAATGGCCATTGTACTATTTTCTTTACTCTTCTGTATGTTTGAACTATTTCACAATTATTTAATCCTAAAGAAAAATATTTGTTGTTGTGTTGTTAGATGCCGTTGAGTCGATTTCGACTCATAGTGACCCTATGTACAACAGACCGAAATACTGCCCGATCCTATGCCATCCTTACAATCATTGTTATGCTTGAATCCATTGTTGCAGCCACTGTGTCAATCCATCTTGTTGAGGGTCCTCCTCTTTTTCAATGACCCTCTATTTTACCAAGCATGATGTTCTTCTCCAGGGACTGGTCCCTCCTGATAACATGTCCAAAGTATGTGAGATGTAGTCTCGCCATCCTTGCTTCTAATGAGAATTCTGGCTGTACTTCTTCCAAGACAGATTTGTTCATTCTTCTGGCAGTCCATAGTATATTCAATATTCTTCGCAAACGCCGTGATTCAAAGTCATCAGTTCTTCTTCGTCTTCCTTATTCATCACCCAGCTTTCTCATGCCTATGAGGCGATTGAAACACCATGGCTTGGATCAGGTGCACCTTAGTCCTTAAAGTGACATCTTTGCTTTTCAACACTTTAAAGAGATCTCTTGCAGCAGATTTTCCCCCAGTACAACACGTAGTCTGATTTCTTGACTGCTGCTTCCATGGGCTTTGATGGTGGATCCAAGTAAAATGAAATCCTTGACAACTTCAATCTTTTCTCCGTTTATCATGATGTTACTTGTTGGTCCAGTTGTGAGAATTTTTGTTTCCTTTATGGTGAGGTGTAATCCATACTAAAGGCTGTGGCCTTCGATTTTCATCAATAAGTGCTTCAAGTCCTCTTCACTTTCAGCAAGCAAAGTTGTGTCATCTGCATATCCCAGGTTGTTGATGCATCTTCCTCCAATCCTGATGCCCTGTTCTTCTTCATATAGTCCATCTTATTGTATTATTTGCTAGCATACAGATTGAATAACTATGGTGAAAGGATAGAACCCTGATACACACCTTTCCCGACTTTAATACATGCAGTATCCCCTTGTTCTGTTCGAACGACTGCCTCCTGGTCTAAGTACAGGTTCCTCATGAGCACAATTAAGTGTTCTTGAATCCCCATTCTTTGCAATGTTATCCATAATTTATTATGATCCACACAGTGGAATGCCTTTGCATAGTCAATAAAATACAAGCAAGTATCTTTCCGGTATCGTCTGCTTTTAGCCATGATCCATCTGGTATCAGCAATGATACCCCTTGTTCCATGTCCTCTTCTGAATCCAGCTTGAATGTCTGGCAGTTCCATGTGAATGTATTGTTGTAACCTCTTTTGAATGATCTTCAACAAAATTTTACTTGTGTGTGATATTAATGATATTGTTCGATAATTTACACATTGTGTTGAATCACCTTTCTTTGGAATGGGCACAAATACAGATCTCTTCCAGTCAGTTGCCCAGGTAGCTGTCTTCCAAATTTCTTGGCATAGACAAGTGAGTGCTTCCAGTGCTGCATTTGTTTGTTGAAACATCTCAGTTGGTATTCCGTCAGTTCCTGAAACTTTGTTATTTGCCAGTGCCTTCAGTGCAGCATGTACCTCTTCCTTCAATATCATCGGTTCTTGATCATATGCTACCTCCTAAATGGCTGAACGTCGACCAATTCTTTTTGGTACAGTGATGCTGTGTATCCCTTCCATCTTCTTTTGATGCTTCCTGCATCCTTTAATATTTTCCCCGAAGAATCCTTCGGTGTTGCAACTCAAGGCTTAAATTTTTTCTTCAGTTCTTTCAGCTTGAGAAATGCTGAGCCTGTTCTTCCTTTTTGGTTTTCTATATTCACGTTTTTGCACATGTCATTATAATAATTTACTTAGTCCTCTTGAGCTGCCCTTTGAAATCTTCTGTTCAGCTCTTTCGCCTTATAATTTCTTCCTTATGTTTTAGCTACTTGACATTCAAAAGCAAGTTTCAGAGTCTCTTCTGACATCAGTTTTGGTCCTTTCTTTTCTGTCTTTTTAATGAGCTCTTGCTTTCTTCATGTATGATGTCATTCCACAACTCATCTGGTCTTCGGTCATCAGTGTTCAGTGTGTCAAATCTATTCTTGAGAAAGTCTCTAAATTCAGGTGGAATATACTCAAGGTCATACTTTGACTCCCGTGGATTTATTCTAATTTTCTTCAACTTCAACTTGAACTTGCATACGAGCAATTGATGGTCTGTTCCGCAGTCAGCCCCTGGCCTTGTTCTGACTGATGATAGTGAGCTTTTCTGCCATCTCTTTCCACAGATGTAGTTGGTTTGATTCCTGTGTATTCTATCTGGCAAGGTCCACGTGTGTAGTCACCGTTTTACATTGGTGAAAAAAGGTATTTGAAATGAAGAAGTCATTGGTCTTGCAAAATTCTATCATGCAATCTCCAGCGTTGTTTCTATCACGAAGGCCGTATTTTCCAACTAACATTCCTTCTTCTTTGTTTCCAACTTTCCCATTCCAATCTTCAGTAATTATCAATGTATCTTGATTGCATGTTTGATCAGTTTCAGACTGCAGCAGTTGGTAAAAATCTTCAGTTTCTTCATCTTTGGCCTCAGTGTTTGGTGCATTAATTTGAATAATATTTCTATTAACTAGTCTTCTTTGAAGGCATATGAATATAATTCTATCACTGACATCATTGTACTTCAGGATAGATCTTGAAATGTTCTTTTTGAGGATGAATGCAATGTCATTTCTCTTTAATTTGTCATTTCTGGCATAGTATACATATAAATGTACAATTCAGAATGTCCAATACAAGTCCATTTCAGTTCACTAATGCCTAGGATGTCGATGTTTATGTGTTCCATTTCTTTTTTGACAATTTTCAGATTTCATAGATTCATACTTCGTACATTCTGTGTTCCTATTATTGATGAATGTTTGCAACTTTTTCTTCTCATTTTGAGTCGTACCACGTCAGCAAATGAAAGTCCCAAAAGCTTGCTTCCATCCTTGCCCTTAAGGTTGACTCCATTTTGAGGAGGCAGCTCTTCCCCAGTCGTATTTTGAGTGCCTTCAAACCTGAGGGACTCATCTTCTGGCACTGTATCAATGTTCTGCTGCTATTCATAAGGTTTTCACTAGCCAATTTTTTCAGAACTAGACTGCTAGACCTTTCTTCCTAGTTTGTCTTAGTCTGGAAGCTCAGCTAAAACCTGTCCACCAAACGTGACCCTGCTGGTATGTGAAATACTGGTGGCAAAGCTTTCAATATCACAGCAACATGCAAGCCACCATAGAGTGACAAGCTGACAGACACGTGGTGGAAAGAAAAATACTTAAAAGGTTTAATATCCCACTGATGCAGTAGATACTGGTTCTAGAAACATTTTATTCTATGAACTTGACCAAACTCTTCCACTTCTCTGAGCCTTAGAATTGTATGAAGAGAGAAACAGATTTTATGCTTTTATTATTCCTCATTACCTGTATCACACTGTAGTGTAATTTAGTTTTTAAACATGCATTTCTACATGCATGGATTTATCCTTCACTATAACTGCAACATTGAAATTAGATATTTATTTCTATTCTTCTTTGTTTAATGGATGTCTTTCTAATTAGATCTCAATGAGAAGGTTTTGCATGTGTTTTTCTAATTGTTGCATCCCCAGATTCTAACACCATAACTTACACAGAGCAAGTGTGCAATATAAACATTTGTTGAATAAACAGATGTCCAGCAGACATTTTTATACAAGGTAAGTGTTCAATCTATCTGCATAATATTGTTGAATTCCTCTATGAGTCTACTCCCTAAAATAATCAAATGTGTCTTTAATACATGTCTGACTTTTTCTTTCTCTCTCCCCTTTAGTCTTTTGTTCTTTAATACCTGTCTGAAGCTGTGTCTATTTCTCTCTGCGTATCTCTATCTAAATATACATCTATCTTTCTCTTCCTTTCTTAATCTCCCTCCCTCTTCTCTCCCCCCCCCCCCCCCCCCCGCCTTTAATTTTTATCTCCCTCCATGTCTTCTACACTAGGTCTCCCTTTCTTTGCTCCCTGGTCTTTAGAAGGTTTTTCCATGGAACTCTCCTGCCAACATAATTCTATGTGAGTTCCATTCGTTTGCAAAACCTTTCACCACATGAAAATGTTCTATTTAATTAGTAAAATTTCGATTTTTTTTTTTTGTCCCCAACAGAGCATCATACATCACCAAGTCCGGAGAGTCATTAGCTGTGAAATTAATCGGGACGGAGAAAAGCAGAATCAAACCCTAGACCTCAGTGAAATTTGCCACATCTTGGGCTCAGCTGTGACTATCCTCCAGGATCCAGCCCTCTGAAGGCCTCTTGGGCCATTGCTCCTGCCAAGTGGGCACAGCGAGAGAGGCTGTTATTCACCCTGGCAGACATTCTGTTACTGTTGTTCAGGGACCAAGCAGGGGATCAGGAGAACTGAGGGCTGAATATTTTGAGCACAAAATATCCCACCTGGGAGCTCCCCTGACTGTGTCGAGAGAAAGTATTTATCTGCCAAAGCCTCTTTCAGTTTAGGTGGAAGGTGACTGTTTCCACCCTTGGGGGTTAAAGAAGAGAGCTTGTTTTCACATCTATGCTCTGCCTAGTGTACAAACTTCAGAGAAAGCTGGTTTAAGATTATGATATGATTATAATCTTAGGAAGCAGGGAAGCGGTATATATGTGACCCCTCAAGAGGCATGTAATCTCTATAAATTATGTTAATTGATTACTCTCTTGATCTTAACTCTTCGAGCCTTAGTTTCCACATCAATGAAATGGACAGACTGATGTCCACTATACATCCTTTGGAGTATTGTTGTGAGAGTGAAAGGAAAAATAATTAATAGTGAGATGTTAGAATGACACTTTAAGATTGTTATATTTCTTAAGATTCTCAAAAGTAACAATGCCAGATACAAAACCATTTATTGGGATTAAAAGAAAAACATGTGGCCATTAATCATACACACCCACATTTTGTCCACCCTATGGATGTGAGAGGCAGCTACGATCTAGCAAAAAGAATACTGGTCATAGCACATCTCTACCCTTGATGACTTATGTGACCTTGAGTCTATCTGTGAACTTCATTTATCATATCTGTAAAATGAAAACCACATCTATCAAGGTTGTTATGAGAATGGAATAAATTCTTAAACATCTAATTTCCTGTATTTTGTTTTGAAATATTATCACCAAACAGTATTTTCTTGACTGCCTTTTATAATGTTTGCAGAGTGGATATGGTCTAGTATGCCATTCTTTTTTCTTTTCATTGTTCTCTCTCCTGGTATCTTTACATCAGTTTCTTTCTCTGGAAATCATCATTCAGGCAGCTTTACTAAGTATCAGATGCTATATACCTTACCCCAGTTACTCCTCTGAACCAAACCAAAACCAAACCCATTGCCGCTAAGCTGATTCTGACTCATGGTGATCTCATGTATCTCAGAGTAGAACTGTACTTCATACAGTTTTCAGTGGCTGTAGTCTTATGGAAATAGATCACCAGGCCTTTCTTCTGCAGCACTGTGGAATGAATTCGAACCACCAACATTTCAGTTAGTAGCCAAGAGCAAACCATTTGTGCTACTCAGGGACCTAGTCCTCTGAACAACTCTGTCAGAGTCAGGCAATATCTCCATTACACCAAGAGGAGTTCCCTGTAGTTACTCAGTAAGAGGAAGACCCAAGAGCCAAGCCCAAGATTTTTTGCCTCTGAAGTGGAGCTCATTTCTCTTTATCCCATTGTCTCTCCACAAGCTTTCTCTAGGAACTCTAGGAAGCTTTGAATCCTCTCTGTGATCTGAGATGGGTTTGATGCTCAGGTGTAAGGAATGGGAAGTCCAAGGTCAGGTTAAATTTCCAAGCAGCGGTTGGTATGCTAGTTTTTCAACCTTATTCTTTCATATACAACATAATGCACAGCTCAGCAGGTGACCTGAGCCTGGCAACTGGCAAATTGTAATAATAATAATACTTTGCATCAATGCAGCCCCTTCTATCTGAGAACTCTGCAGACATTAATTAAACTTCACAGCATCTTAATTCTTTAAGGTCAGAGCTGTACCAATTTTAGAGAGAGATAAACTGAGATGATAATGACTCTCATAAAGCACAGAATCAAGACGGATCATTTGTCAGAAAAGCCTCTGAAGCAGATGACCAGGATCCAGCCTCTGAGTCAACTGAAACAATCATTTGATAAAAGTGTGTGTCAGAGAAAGCACTGGCTGTGAAGTCAGTAGACACAGATTTTTGGCCTGACCTTTCCACTATTTATCAGAGTGAATGAAGTCAAGCCATTTTTCCTTTCTCATTTTCCATGTACCCATTAGTAAAATAAAACAAAACCAAACGCACTGCCATGGAGTTGATTTCGACTCAATGACCAAACAGGGAGCTACTAATCCCTGCCTTACCTAGTCACTGACTTGCATGATTATATGGTCCTTAAGAATAATCTGGAGCCCCTGGATGGTGCAAATGGTTCATACCTTTGGCTGCTAACCGAAAAGCTGGAGATTCAAGTCCATCCAGTGGCACCTCGAAAGAAAGACTTGCTGATCTCCTTCTGAAAAATCAACCATTGAGAACCCTATGGAGCACAGTTCTACTCTAACACACATGGAGTTATCATGAGTTGTAATCAACTCAACAGCAACTATTATTTTAAGAATAATCTAACCACACACCCTCTGGACAGTGCTTTGCGCATGGATGCTACCAGATATTTCAGAATCATCTAGGTGCAGCAGGAGGGTTGTTAATAAACTGAGCATTCCCAGGGCCCACCTCAGTGAGGAACCCTGGTGACACAGTGGTTAAATGCTCGGCTGCTAACCAAAAGGTCAACAGTTTGAACACACCAGCTTCTCTGTGGAAGAAAGATGTGGCAGTCTGCTTCCGTAAAGATTTACAGTCTTGGAAACCTTATGGGGCAGTTCTACTCTGTTCTACAGGGTTACTATGAGTCGGAATCTACTTGACAGCAGTTGGTTTTGGGAGTCCACCTCAGGTTCCAATTTAGTAGATCTGACATATTAAGGAATGGGGAATTTTAAACACTCCCCAGATGATTCTGATACAACCAGGTTTGGGATCCATTGGAGGTCAACCTCTGCTCAGATCTTTGCATTTTCACAGGTCATAGTGAAGGCCTCCCTCTCCTGTTCCACCCTGCCCCTTCTTCTCATCCCAGTCATTGCCTCAGATTCTTTTTTAAAATATGTATCATCTGATTATTTCAACAGAAATTTAAAGAATTTTCAAACTGAGGTAAATTATGGGTTATCCATTTAAGCGCATTCTGGATATCCCAAAATGGTTCCAAAGGAAATTGTGATTCTATATGGATAGCAGATTTCCATCAAACACTTAGTGTATGCCAGACATTGCTCATTACATTTACACGTATCAATTTTTTTTGGATCCTCAAGCAATCCAATAAGTAGGTAATTAGTATTTTTATTATTACTTCTTAGATGAGGAAACTGAGGCACAAAGAGGTTAAGTAATTTGTTCAAGGTTATAGAGTAGAGCTAGGATTTGAACCCAGACAATGGCTCCAGTCTTTCATCCTAAATCCTCTTCAAAGTATCTCAAATAATCCAGGGAAAGAGAAGATTCTAATACATCCATTTTATGAGCCCTTTGAGAATTTGATGAAAGCTAATGAAATTCTCTCCCAGAAAATTTCTCACACATATATAAACAAACTCATTTTGGTGCATATTTCCAGGGGTTCACCAATACTGAAAACCTATTCATGAACTTTCTGTTAAAAAAAAAAAAAAAAAAAAAAACACTGGAAAAGTGCTTATTGAATGAAAAGCTACATTTTGTAAAATAATAAGTGATGGGAAATACGACAACTGCTTTTAGATATCAGAAGTGTTGTCATTTGTAAAAGGCAACAGACATGTTTCTGTGGCTCCTAGGTTAAATTAACAAGCCAGAACATTATGATTAAACATAAAGGAGAACAATTTTAATAGGGTTGTCCAATAATGGATTAGGTTTCTATAAGGAGGTAGTGAGCAAGAGGTATTTATGCAAATAATGGACAATAATTTCTATAATAAATTGCCTTTCAGGGAGAGTAACAACAACAATAAAACTTAACACTCTCCAAAGGAGAACACCAAAATTCAGAGTATCAACAATGTAGCATCCATAATATCCAACATATAATATATATATTATTTTTTTAATGACTAAATGAGTGAGATGGAAAATGTAACCCCAAACCAGGAAACTGACTCTCAGATAACCCAGGTGTTAGAATTAGCAGAAAATTACTTCAAAGCAGCTGTTATAAATATATTCAAGGATCTAAAGGTATGTATGGCTCTACAAAATGAACAGAGGGAGAACCTACAGCAGAAAACAGAAAGTATAAAGAAGAACCAAATGGAAATTTTAGAACCAAAAAATATAATATTGGAAGTGAAAAATGTAGTGTATTGGCTTAACAGAAGATTAGAGACAGTAGAAAAAGAGATCAGAGAACTTGAAGACAGGAGGCAAAGTGGTTAAGAGTTTGGTGGCTGCTAACCAAAAGGCTGGCAGTTCAAATCCACCAGCCACTTCTTGGAAACCCTATGGAGCAGGCCTACTCTGTCCTATAGGGTCATTATGAGTTGGAAATCATCTCGAAGGCAACAGGTATGGTTCGCTTTTTGGTATCCAAAATGAAGCGCACACACACACACACACACACACACACACACACCAATAAAGAAAGAAAAGAAACTGAAGCCTGAGAAAACATAAACAGCTTCAATGACTTGTGGTACAATAGTAAACTTTCACATGCATGTAATTAAAGTCCCAGAAATAGAGGAGATAATAGAGTAGAAAAAAAAAAAAACCTATTTGGAAAAATAATGGCCTTAATATTTCCAAAATTTGGTACAAAACAAATTTTCAGATCCAAGATCAGTGAACCCCAAGAAGGACAAACATAAGGAATAAGACACCGTATTTTTATGCAAGTAACGATGCCTTCTAAGTTTGCCAACCAGGCCCTCCCCCACCCAGAGGTAAGCACCTGCTATGCCAATTTGTTTTTTTTACATGTTACTGTAAAAAAAAAAAAAAAATTAGCATAGTGGTGTTTAAGAAAATACCTCATGGGGGGAAGATGTGGTTGGCAAACAAATGTAGAAGGCACATGCTATTTGTTTAAAAATACGGTAGTATCATTGTAGTCAAACTGCTGAAAAACAAGAATTAAAAGAAAGAGCTGACAGTCCCAGAGTCCAGTCCACCATACCCCAACCCAGCATTATCTGCTCCAACTTCAAAGGTGAAGAACAAGTGACCAGTGCTCCTGAAGGGGCAGGGTGCGGTGCTGGCCACTTGACCAGCATACATGTCATTAGACCCAACCGCATGGTCACTCCGAGAGTGGGTACGACGACACTGTCTCTCAAGAAAGAACGGCCTCGCTTCTACACAACCTCCAGCCCTTTAGAATGAACACGGGGTTCATGTTGTTGACCATGAAGGAGGAGGAAGAGTACGGGGAAGCCAAGATGAAGGAATATCAGGCCAGTGAGTCCACTAGGGTAGCTGATTCAGAAAAAGCCAGCAAAACTGCCTGGCTCAGGAAGATCAAAGGCCTGCCTATAGATAATTTCATGAAGCTAGGGAAAACAGCGGCCCCTGAACTTGGGCAAAACACATTTATCTGAACCAGGCTTGGTAAACTAATTTGTCTTACAATAAACACAAAACCAAGTTTGGAAAAAAAAAAAAGAAAGTGTTGAGTGAAGTCAAAGTAAGTGTCACATTACATATAGTAAGACAATGATATAAAAGACGGCCAATTTCTCATCAGAATCAATGGAAGACAGAAGGCGATGAAGTGACATCTTTAAAATGCTGTACGGGGGTTGGGGCAAACTGTCAACTCAGAATTTCATATCCTGCAAAAATATCCTTAAGAAATGAAGGCAATCACTTCTCAGCCTTTTGGCTAAGATCAAGTGCAGAAATGAAGGCACAAGAAAGATATTTTTAGATGAGAGTAAACTGAGGCAATTTGTCTCTAGAAGGCTGGAATTACAAGAAAGGCTAAAGGAAGTTCTTCAGGTTCAAAGGAATTAACAGATCTACAGGAAAAGATAACCAGCACCGAATGTGGCAAACCTAAGGATAAACAGAAAAGACATTTTTTTTATTTCTTAATTTATTTAAAATGTATATGACTACTTAGAGCAAAAATTGTAATACTGCATACATATATATTGCATATATATTACACCATAAAAAAGGAAGATAGTGAGCAGAACTATACTACTGCACATACTTTTATTTTACCAGAGATGGTGAAGTATTAAATCTAGGTAAACTGTAATAAGTTAAGAATGCATATTCAAATCCCTAGGGCAACCATTTAAAAAAGGTGTGAAGAGGTATACATAGCTGAAAATCCAATAGAGGAATTAAAACGAAATGCTAGAAAGTATTTGATTAACCCAAATGAAGACAGGGAAAAAGAAAGAGAGGATCAAAAACAGACAGGACAAAGAGAAAAGTAATAATAAAACTGTAGACCTAAATCCAACTATATGAATACTTATATTAAATCTAAATGAACTCAACACTACAATTAAAAGGCTGAGATTGTAAGACTAGGTAAAAAAAGTAAGACGAAAACGTGTAGTACTTTAAATAGGAAGTCACGGCAAGTTTGAAAGTAAGACTGGAATAAAAAATACCATGCAAACACAAAAGATTAAGAAAGTTGAAGTGTTCTACTAATATTAGACAAACCAGACTTCAAGACAAGCAGTATTTTCTTTTTTTTAATTTTGATATTATTTCAGATTTAACAGAAAGTTGCAAAATAGTTTAAAGAATACACTCTGAACTCAGATTCCCCAAACGGTAAAAGCTTTTACTCTTCCTTCCCCTCCCCTTCCCTTTCTTCTCCCTTCTCTCCCCTTCTTCCTCCTTTTCTTTCTTTATCTGTGTGTAGATCTGCATGCACACTCACACACACACACACCACAGCCAAGCATGCAGATATTTTTTCTCTATCACTTGAGAGTATGTTGCAAGCATAATTCTCTTTTATATTTAAATATTTTTGAGATATTTCCTAAAAGCCAAGTCATTCTCTTACATAAACACCAATACAACTATCAAAAATGAGAAAATTCGCATTGATACTATCATCTAATCTATAGATCCTATTTAAATTTTCCATTTGTCCTGCTAATGCCCTTTTTTATAGCAAAATGCTTTTTCTTCTAGTTTAGAATTTGATTCAGGATTAAACCTTGCACTTAGTTGGCATGTCCCCTTAGTCTCCTTTAATGTGGAAAGGTTCCTCAGCCTCTGTCTTTCCTGACCTTGACCTTTTGGGAAATCATAGGCCTTGTTTGGTAGAATGTTCCTCAAATTGGGCCGTGTGATGTTTCCTCCTTATTAGGCTCTGGTTATGCGTTTTTTGCAGCAGTACTTGAGAGTGATATTGGTTTTTTTTTTCACTGCTAAATATCAGGAGGAAATAATGCCTGTTTGTCCCATTTCTGGTGGTTAGCTTTGATAGTTTGGTTAAGGTGATGTTTGCCAGGATTCCCCTCTGTAAAGTTACTGTTTTTCCCTTTGTCATTAATAAGTATCTTATTGGGATCATGTAAATACATAAATATTTAAGACATGTAAATGTCTTTTATCAAACATCCAGCTACTAGTTTTAGCATCCACTGATGTTCCTTACCTGAAACAGTCATTACTCTGGTGGTTTCCAAATGAAAGCAGACTATAACCAGAGATAAAGAGCAACTGTCGGTGCTGAAAAAGGGCCAGTTCATGAGGAAGACATAGTAATCACGTACATTGTTGTTGTTGTTGTTGTTGTTGTTGGGTGCCGCCGAGTCAATTTCAACTCATAGAGACCCCATGTGACAGAGTAGAACTGCCCCATAGGGTTTTCTTGGCTGTAATCTTTACAGAAGCAGATCGCCAGGTCTTCATCCCCCAGATATGCTGGGTGACTTTGAACTGCCAAACCTGTGGTTAGCAGCCAATCACTTCACCATATGCACCAGTAGAGCTCCATCATATGTACATATGTCTAATAATAGAACTTCAAAATACATGAAGCAAAACTAACAGAACTCAAGGGAAAAAGAAACAAAGCCACGATCACAATGGATGATTTCAACTCTGCAATCATTCATAGAATAACTAAAAAGTAATCAGTACAGATATAGATCTAAATAGCATTATCAATCACTTTGATCTAAGTAACTATTATACCAAACCACGCCCAGAAACTACAGAGTGTACAAACTATTCTTGTATACATGGAATGTGTACTAACATAGACGATATGCTGGACTATTAAGTGTTGTTAGCTGCTGTCAAGTGGACATTGACTTATGGCAACCTTACATACAACAGAAAGAAGCGTTGCCCAGTCTTGCATCATCCTCATGATTACTGATATGTTTGAGTCCATCGTTGAGGCTATTTGTGCCAATCCATCTCACCAAGGGTATCCCACGCCTTTGCTGGCCCTCTATGTCACCAAACATGATGTCTTCCTCTGGCAATTGATCCTTCCTGATGATGTGTCCAAAGCAAGCAAGTTGGACAGTGTTCCACTGTTATTCATATGGTTTTCATTGGCTCATTTTTGGAAGTAGATTACCAGGCCATTCTTCCTAGTCTGTCTTAGTGTGGAAGCTCGACTGAAGCCTGTTCACCACCTCTGCTGGTATTTGAAATACTGGTGGCAGAGCTTCTAGCATCATAGCAACGTGCAAGGCAGCACAGTACAATGAATTGACAGATGGGTGCTAGGGACTGTTAAATAAGTCTCAATAAATTTTAAAAAGATTGAAATATTACAGAGTATGTACTCTAACCAAATGGAATTATATTAGAAACCGCTAACTGTAAGATTTCTAGAAAATTCCCAAATATTTGGGAATTAAAATGCTATTGGAGTGAACAGTGCATTACCAAGGAGGTGACCTTATCTATAAGTTCTAAACATAGATTCAACAGTGTGACACACTTGGGGGTCTTTGGAGAGAAATGCTATTTGAATACTTTGCATTATTATTTAATATCTGCATATTTCAACAGAGAAACACACAAGAAAAGAAAGGATGCCAATTATAATTAAATATAGAAGCAGATGTTTACTCTCATGATTTGGCAAAGACCCTTGGGTGAGAGAAGTAAAGTATGGGCCAGATCACATGCCAACCTGCTGACTGGGCAGTGTGGTCCCCCAAATATCTGCAAGAAGAGGACTCAGCACCTCATAGGACCTGTTCATCCCTGTGGCTTCAAGAGCTGCCTCCTACAAGGTTCTGGGAGAAAGGGTAGAGAGCAACCCAGCTCTTCCCAGATTCCAGCTTTTAGAGATAGTTGCATTATTCTGACTTTGGGGAACCACAGAAATGAAGTGGCAACAGCAGAATTATCTGAATGAATGCCACTGGATCTTTATTAGAATGCGAACAGAATGCTTCAGCGCAGCTGAACTCAGGAGGCGATCTCTGTCAGTAGACTGGTATAAAATTACATCCTTATCTTTCTATACGTTTGTATATTTCATTTTCTCTTGCTTTATCTCTGGTAACTAATTTTTCTAGTATGAACACTGAAGATAATTCAATCCTCAAAGGCTAGGGAAGTTTTTTTTTTTTTTGCTTTGTTTTATTATTATTATTTTAACATTCCACTATTTTGGGAAATAAATCAATGCTTCAACCCTTTGGTGACCTGTGGACATACAGTATCCCAACCAGTTTTTATGCCTCTGGAGTTCTTTGGGAGTATACTTTTCCTGCTGAAAGTATTTGTAGCCCTTCATTGGGGACTTGCATAATGGTGAAAGGGAAAAGAAATATTAGTTGAAGCAAAATACCTGGAGTATGAGGCTTGCCATTAAGCTAGTGCACCAGGAAGTGTGATTGGGTAAAAATTTTGTCTCTTTTGGCTTTCGTACCCCTAGATAAGCCTTGTAAGCATATTTATGGTTTCCTGTGTGGTAGCTAGGGAGTGCTGATGAGCTTAGTCTCGGTTATCTTGTGTCATATTTGGAAAACCAGAGGTTCCCTCTGTAACCTAACGGAAGGCACCCCACCATATTTTCAGCAACCAAGGTTCATCGACAGATAGTCACCCATCAATCGGCAGGCTCAGGAATGCACAAAGTTCAGTGGTAACCATGTAGTCCCAGATAATATTTCTCAAAATCCACATTGCCAACCGAAAATTTAAAAACACTCCATGACTCAGTGTACTTCCATTAATAAAAACATGAGGTATTAAAAAAAAAAATTCAAAACAGAAAACAACAGGGTCACCAAAGGGTTTTATATAATCAGGAAGCTAAAGGGGGGAAAGTCTCACTTGAATTTGTTTTGTTCAGGTGATGAACTTCACACTCAAAATGGAAACAGGAAACTTGAGAATATAACTGTGCAAGTTAGGAACCAGTGAACTAGTCAAAATGGGTGTCAAGAAGAGAAAGGGAGGAGGGTGGACATTACAAATTAAGAAAAGCAATTCAGTGAAGAAGTGACTCAAAAGGTCAGGCTGCTAAGAGTCCCTGCAGGGCAAGAACCAGAAATTACACACTGCAACCCACGCAGGCCCACATGAGGGACCAGAATAATTGATGATATAAGAGCCAGGATCTGCGTAATTCACAGGATCTTAAACCGCCCACAGACATGCAGCCCAACTGTCTCTGTGCAAACATCACAGAGTTTGGATGGCAGTGGGCGGTTTTGGGCTGAAAGGTGATAGAAGAGCCAAAGAGAAAGGTTGTATGATAGGAACCTGAATCCTACCCTCATGCCACCCTCTGTTTTGGACATAAACAAGGAGCAGTGACCATGTGAGAACCAAATCCCTAATTTGTTTGAGTACCTGTGCAATTCTCTAATAACACAGTGCTGAGCTCTCAAGTAAAAAGCAGGGTTGGAGTCGATGCTTAGCTTCAAAGCCTAAGTGGACCACCCCCTGCTTCTTAGATCTAACTTAAGCTAGCACACTGAAGCATGCCTATGGGAGAAAGAGATGGTGGGGAGCCAGTAGGGATGCTGGTTTAGCTTCTGCATTCTGCCTCTTGAAGAGGAAGAAGAAGGTATACAAGAAAGATATTAATATCTGTCCCCTGATTTTTAAGGCACAATAAGCCTGTCTACTATTAACCGTGGCCAATTAATGACTCAGACTTGACCCATCAGATGAACAACCATACCTAACTTTGTAAAGAGCTAGGGAGTGGGTGAATAGTGCAGGCTGGGTGCAGAGAGAAAGCACTGTCCCTGTCTGCCATACTGAGAAGTGAGCAGTCTTCATCAAGTGCACACATTTCAGCCAGGGTCAGCCTTGGTAGTGTTCTCTAATCACTCATCCCCTTAAACTAACTCGGATCTCTCCTGGTAGCTATTCCCAGTACTTCTTACACCACCACCACCCCTAGTCCTGTTGTCTGGAATCTGACCCTCATGACTAACTTTTTACAATTTCTCCAAATCAGGACAGAGTCAGGCTCCTGTGCTGGTACTGAGGGAACTTAAGAAATCACTTAAGCTCTCTGGGTCTGCCTTTTTTATTAATGTTTAGATTCATTCACCTGGTGCTAAGCTTAGTGCTGGGATCCTAGGTCACAAAGCTGAGCAAGGAAAAACCACTGCCCTTGAGGTACTCACAGTTTAGAAGGTGGGGCAGACCAATCAGCAAATGGCTGCTTAAAGAGATGTTAAGTGTGGTAGTAAAGGTGTGTCTCTGGTGCTGGGGAAGAACGAAAAGAGATTAATGCAAACCAGATGTCATGGAGAAGACTGCTAACTTTTCCCCAGAATCCTTCCATTCTCCCCTTTGTCCTTTTAACAATAGAATCTGAGAAGATATAGCTTGGTACAAGGCCCTTACACCTCGTTATAGGCATGGATGGGAATTCATTCAAATTAATGGATGGGAATGGAAGTGCTGTATCCAACTCCTGGGTCATAATCTTTACAAAGAAATTACTGTCCTCAACTCATTCTCTTTCCTTGTCCATCAGCTCCTAATGGAGAAAAGGTTCTAAGGAGTCAGCCTTGACTGCATGGTGGAGACTAACACACCCAGTGGGTCTTGCAACAATAGTCCAGAGGCAAGCTGAGCCACTTTTATAACTTTGTAGGTTTAGCCACAAGCTGGACCACTCACCTCTGGACTTCCGTGTGGCAGGGAAATATCTTCTATTTCTTTGATCTACTGTATTGGGATGCTGTGCTAACAGGTACCCAAAACGTGGAAGTGGTTTTGGAATTGGGTAATGGGTGGAGGTTGGAAGAGTTTTAAGGTGCCTAATAGTAAAAGCTTAGATTGCCTTGAAGAGATTGTTGGTACAATTATGGACATCAAAGGCGATTCTGATGAGGGCTCTGAGGCAAGTGAGGAGAGCTATAGAGAAAGTCTCTCTCATTTTAGAGAATACATATGGTGCCAACGACAGAATATTGCTAGAAATGTGGACATTAAATGTGCTTCCAGTGAGGCTTTAAAAGAAAATGATGAACATGTGATTGGTGATAGAGGAAAGATGATGCTTTTTATGCAGTGGCAAAGAACTTGTATGAATTATGTTCGAATGTTTGGCGGAAGGTAGAACTTGTAAGTGATGAATTTGGGTATCTGGCAGATGAGATTTCTAAGCAAGATCTTAAAGAGACTATGTGGTTTACCTTGCCACTTACAGTAAAATGCAAGAGGAAAGAAATGGACTTAAAAATGAACTGTGCAAAAGGAAAACATAACTTAAAGATTGGAAAATACTGTTGTTACAAACTAAGGACACATGTCCTAGAATGTTTACCAAGAACATGGCTACACAATCTTCTGTTAAAGAGATTAAGCCTGTGACTGATGAATCTAACCAGCTACCACAGCAGAAAACTCAGCTTAGACTGAAGGAGACAGAGAAAAAATGAAAGGAAAGACCACTGTTTGTCTCTTGGAATTCTACAGGCAGGAAAGGCCAGAAGAGCTACATCTGTTGTCCTCCAAGAAAAGAAAAGGACCATCTATGGAGCAACTCGAAGATCAGCAAATCGTTGGAAGGAGCATGGGAAGCAGGGCATTCTTGGTTTCAAAGGGTGAGGCCACAGTTTCCTGGATCTCAAAGGCTGGGGCCACAGCCTCCCAGGTCTCAAGGAGTTGTATCTTCACCAACTTGGTTCCAGAGTATGGGGCTGTCATTAAGGTATGCCAGTGGAATGGGGCCTCTGCCCAAAGCTGAAGTGGCAGGGCTTCCACACCCAAGGGGCAGAAGAATAGGGCCTGCTGGGACCAAGGGGGTAGGGTTGCCACTCAGATGGACTAGGAGAACGGGGCTGCCCAAAGTTGAGGGAGCAGAGTTGCCATCCCAGTGGGCCAGAAAGACAGCGCTGAAGCCCAGGGCTGAGGGGCCTCTACCCAGAATCCAGAGGGCATGGCCAACACCCCGAGTCTGGAGGGTGAGGCCATTGCCTAGATGGTCTCAGAGTAGACAGGACTATTTTCAAGCCTTTAAAGCTAAAGTAAATTGTTCTGCTGGGTTTTGGACTTGCTTGGTGCTCCTTATCCCTTCTTTCCCTCCAATTTCTCCCATTTGTAATGGAAATGTCTACTTTGTGCTTGTTTCTCCATTGTACTTAGGAAGCAGATAACTTGTGTTCTAGATTTCACAGGTTCACAGACGAAGAGGAATTTTGCCCTAGGATGGAATATGCCTAATGTTTCACCCATATTTGATTTAAGTGATTCAGAAGATGAGATTTTGGACTTGGAGTTGACTTAAGACTTCTGGGATGATGTGATGGGGTGAATGTGTTTTGCATGTGACAAGGACATACATTTTGCGGGACCAAAGGGTAGAATGCTATAGATTGAACTGTGTCCCCCCAAAATATGTATTGTTAATCCTAACCTCTATGCCTGTGGTTATAATCCTATTTGGGAATATGTTGTCTTTGTTATGTTAATGAGTCAGGATTTGAGTAGGATGTGTCTTGAGTTCTTCTCGCTCTCTCTTTTTTTTAATTTTGCTTTAAGTGAAAGTTCACAACTCAAGTTAGTTTCTCATACAAAAATTTATACACACATTGTTGTGTGACCCTAGTTGCTCTCCCTATAATGTGACAGCACACTCCTCCTTTCCACCCTGGATTTCCTTATTCATTCAACCAGCTCCTGTCCCTTTCTGCCTTCTCATCTTGCCTCCATTTAGTCTCATGTATCTAGTTGAGCTAAGAAGCACACTCTTCAGGAGTATCATTTTATGTCTTATAATCCAGTCTATTCTTTGTCTGCAGAGTTGGCTTTGGGAATGGTTTTAGTTCTGGGTTAACAGAGAGTCTGGGGGCCATGTCCTCTGGTGTTCCTCCAGTCTCAGTCAGACCATTAAGTCTGGTCTTCTTACCAGAATTTGAGTTCTGCACCCTATTTTTCTCCTTCTCCCTCAGGGACTCTCTGCTGTGTTCCCTGTCAGGGAGGTCATTGGTGGTAACCGGGCACCATCTAGTTCTTCTGGTCTCAGGCTGATGGAGTCTCTGGTTTATATGGCCCTTTCTGTCTCTTGGACCTAATATTTTCCTTGTGTCTTTGGTGTTCTTCATTCTCCTTTGCTCCATGTAGGTTGGGACAAATTGATGCATCTTAGATGGTCACTCTCTAGCTTTTAAAACCCCAGACACCATTCACCAAAGTGGGAAGCAGAACATTTTCTTAATAAACTTTGTTATGCCAATTGACCTAGATGTCCCTTGAAACCATGGTCCCCAGACCCCCACCACTGCTACTCCATCCCTCAAAGTGTTTGGTTGTATTCAGGAAACTTTTTAGTTTTTGGTTTAATCCAGTTGTGCTGAATTCCTCTGTACTGTGTGTTGTCCTTCCCTTCACCTAAGATAATTCTTGTCTACTATCTAGTTAGTGAATATCCTTCTCCCTCCCTCTCCACCCTGTTAACCGTCAAAGAATTTTTTCCTGTGTTTAAATCTTTTCTTGAGTTATTATAATAGTGGTTTCATACAATATTTGTCCTTTTGTGACTGACTAATTTCACTCAGCATAATGCCTTCCAGATTCTTCCGTGTTATGAGATGTTTCGTGGATACATCTTTGTTCTTTATCACTGCATAGTATTCCATTGTGAAATATACCATAATTTGTTTATCCATTTATTTGTTGATGGACACCTAGGCTGTTTCCATCTTTTTGCTATTGTGAACAGTGCTGCAATGAACATGGGTATGCATATATCTATTCATGTGGAGACTTAATTCTGTAAGATATATTCCAAGGAGTGGGATTGCTGGATCCTATGGTACCTCTGTTTCTAGCTTTCTAAGAATGTGCCAAATCGATTTCAAAAGTGGTTGTACCATTTTACATTCCCGCCAGCAGAATACAAATGTTCCAGTTTCTCCACAACCTCTCTAATATTTATTATTTTGTGTTTTTTGGATTAATGCTAGCCTTGTTGGGGTAAAATGGTATCTCATTATAGTTTTGATTTGCATTTCTCGAATGGCTAATGATCCTGAGCATTTCCTCATGTATCTGTTAGCCAGCTGAATGTCTTCTTTGGTGAAGTGTCTGTTCCTATCCTTTGCCCATTTTTAATTGGGCTATTTGTCTTTTGTTGTTGAGGTTTTGCAGTATCTTGTAGAATTTAGAGATTTGACCCTGATAGGATTTGTCATAGCCAAAAGTTTTTTTCCTGTCTGTAGATTGTCTTTTTACTCTTTTGGTGAAGTCTTTTGATGAGCATAAGTGTTTGATTTTTATGAGCTCCAAGTTATCTAGTTTCTCTTTTGGTGTTTCTGCATTACATATGGTTTGAATTCTGTTTATGCCATGTATTAGGGCTCCTAGCATTGTCCTTATTTTTTCTTCCATGATCTTTATTGTTTTAGATTTAATATTTAGGTCTTTGATCCATTTTGAGTTAGTTTTTGTGCATGATGTGAGGTATGGGTCTTGTTTCATTTTTTTGCAGATGGATATCGAGTTATGCCAGCATCATTTGTTAAACAGACTGTCTTTTCCCCATTTAATGGACTTTGGGCCTTTGTCAAATATCAGCTCCTCATAGGTGGATGAATATAAGTCTGGATTCCCAGTTCTGTTCCATTGGTCTATGTATCTGTTGTTGTACCAGTACAAGGCTGTTTTGACTACCGTGGCAGTATAATATTTTCTAAAATCAGGTAGTGTGAGGCCTCCCACTTTGTTCTTCTTCTTGAGTAATGCTTTATCTGGACCCTCTTTCCTTTCCATATGAAGTTGGTGATTTGTTTCTCCATCTCATTAAAATTGCCATTGGAATTTGGATCAGGATTGCATTGTATCTGTAGATCACTTTGAGTAGAATAGACATTTTCACAATGTTGAGTCTTCCTATCCATGAGCAAGGTATGTTTTTCCACTTATGTAGGTTGATATGAGTTGGAATCAACTTGACGACAATGGATTTGGTTTTGATTTTTTTTAGTTCTCTTTTGGTTTCCTGAAGTAGTGTCTTGTAGTTTTCTTTGTATACATATTTTATATCTCTGCTTAGATTTATTCCTAAGTATTTTATCTTCTTGGGGGCTATTATAAATGGTATTGATTTGGTGATTTCCTCTTCGAAGTTCCCTTTTTGGTGTAGAGGAATCCAACTGATTTTTGTATGTTTATCTTGTAGCCTGATACTTTGCTGAAATCTTCTATTAGTTTCACTAGTTTTCTTGTGGATTCTTTGGGGTTTTCTGTGTATAAGATCATATCATCTGTGCATAGAGATACTTTTACTTCTTCCTTACCAATTTGGATACCCTTTATTTCTTTTTCTAGCCTAATTGCTCCGGGTAGGACCTCCAGCACAATGTTGAATATGAGTGGTTATAAAGGGCTTTCTTGTCCTGTTCCCGTTCTCAAGGGGAATGCTTTCAGACTCTCTCCATTTAGGATGATGTTGACTGTTGACTTTGTATAAATGCCCTTAATTAAAATTGAGGAATTTCCCTCTATTTCTGTTTTGCTGAGAGTGTTTATCATGAATGGGTGTTAGACTTTGTCAAATGCCTTTTCTGCATTGATTGATAAGATCATGTAGTTCTTGTCTTTTGTTTTATTTATGTGATGGATTACATTGATTGTTTTTCTAATACTGAACCATCCATTCATACCTGGTATAAATCTCACTTGATCATTGTGAATTATTTTTTTGATATGTCGTTGGATTGTATTGGCTAAAATTTTGTTGAGGATTTTTGTGTCAATATTCATGAGGGATATTGGTCTGTAATTTTCTTTCCTGTGGGTATTTTTACCTGGTTTTGGTATCAGGGTTAGCTGGCTTCATAGAATGAGTTTGGGAGTATTCTGTCCTTTCCTATGCTCTGAAATACCTTTAGTAGTAGTGGTGTTAACTGTTTTCTGAAATTTTAGTAGAATTATCCAGTGAAACCATCAGGGCCAGGGCTTTTTTGGGGGAGGGATTTTTTAAATTATCTTTTCAATCTCTTCTTTTGTTATATGTTTATTTAGTTGTTCTATGTCTGTTTGTGTTAGTTTAGGTAGGTAGTGAGTTTCTAGAAATTTGTCCATTTCCTTCAGGTTTTCAATTTGTTACAGTACAGTTTTTCATAGTATTCTGTTATGATTCTTTTAAGTTCGGTTTGTTGTGATATCACACATCTCATTTCATATTCAGATTATTTGCTTCCTCTACCATTTTTCTTTTGTCAGTTTGGCCAATGGTTTATCAATTTTGTTGATCTTTTCAAAGAACTGGCTTTTGGACTTGTTAACTCTTTCAATTATTTTTCTATTCTCTATTTCATTTAATTCTGCTCTAATTCTTATTATTTCCTTTCTTCTGGTGCCTGAGGGCTTCTTTTGCTGTGCTCTTTCTACTTGTTCCAGTTGTAGGGTTAATGTTTTGATTATGGCCCTTTCTTTTTTTTGGATGTGTGCATTTATTGCTATAAATTGACCTCTGAGTACTGCTTTTGCTGTGTCCCAAAGGTTCTGGTAGGATGTGTTTTCATTCTCATTTGATTCTATGAATTTCTTTATTCCATCCTTAATTTCTTCTATAACCCAGTAGTTTTTGAGCAAGGTGTTGTTCAGTTTCCATATGTTTGATTTCTTTTCCTTGTTTTTTCTGTTGTTGATTTTCACTTCTATAACTTCATGGTCAGAAAAGATGCTCTGTAATATTTCAATGCTTTGGATTCTGTTAAGGCTTGCTTTATGGCCTAATATGTGGTCTATTCTGGAGAATGTTCCATTTGCATTGGAAAGGAAAGTATACTTGGCTGCTGTTGGGTGGAGTGTTCAGTATATATCCATGAGATCAAGTTGTTTGATTGTGGCATTTAGATCTTCCGTATCTTTATTGAGCTTCTTTCTGGATGTTCTATCCTTCACCAAAAGTGATGTGTTAAAGTCCCCTACTATTATTGTGGAGCCGTCTATCTCTCTTTTCAGTGCTGTTAGAGTTTGTTTTATATATTTTGGAGCCCTGTTGTTGGATGTGTAAATATTTATAATGGTTATGTCCTCCTGGTGTATTGACCCTTTAATCGTTATGTAGTGTCTTTCCTTATCCTTTGTGGTAGATTTTAATTTGAAGTTTATTTTGTCAGAGATTAATATTACCACTCCTGCTCTTTTTTGAGCATTGTTTGCTTGAAATATTTTTTCCATCCTTTGAGTTCTAGTTTGTTTGTGTCTTTAAGTCTAAGGTGTGTCTCTTATAGGCAGCATATAGATGGATCATGGTTTTTTATCCATTCAGCCACTCTCTGTCTTTTCATTGATGCATTTAGTGCATTTACATTCAGTGTAGTTATTGATAGATATGAGTTTAGTGCTATCATTTTGATGTATTTTGTGTGTATGTGTGTTGTCGACAGTTTCTTTGTTCCACTTAATTTTCTGTTCTGAGTCATTTTTCTTTATATATTTTCTTTTCATCCTTTTCATTGTTGTTTATTTTGTATTTGCCGAGTCTTCATGTTTTTCTTTTTCTTAATGTTGATGTGTAGGATTGTTAGTTTCCTTTGTGGTTATCTTAATATTTACCTCTCTTTTTCTAAGTTTAAACCAATCTTTTATTTTTTTATATCACCTTGACTTCCTCTCCATATGAAAGATCTATGACTACATTATTTAGTACCTTTTTTTGTTTTAATGTTGTCATCTTTTACATATTAACATCTGTTTCCCTATTTTCAGTGTTTTAGCTTTGATTTATTTGTGACTTCCCTATCTAGGTTGATATCTGTTTGCTCTGTCCTGTTCTAGTCTTGGCTTGTTGTCTGCTGTTATTGATTTTCTAACCACTGAACTCCTTTTAATATTTCTTTTAATTTTGGTTTAGTTTTTACAAAGTCTCTAATCTGTTTATTTAAAAAGGCCCTAATTTTGCAATCATATTTGAGAGACAGTTTTGCTGGATATATAATTCTTGGCTGGCAATTTTTTTCCTTCAAGGTTTTATATATGTCATCCCATTGCCTTCTGGCCTGCATGGTTTCTGCCGAGTAGTCAGAGCTTAGTCTTATTGACTCTCCTTTGTAGGTGACTTTTCATTTATCCCTAGCCCCTCTTAAAATTCTCTTTTATCTTTGGTTTTGGCAAGTTTGATAATAATGTGTCTTCGTGACTTTCTTTTGGGATCTACCTTGTGTGGGGTTCGATGAGCTTCTTGGATAGATATCATCTCATCTTTCATGATATCGGGGAAGTTTTCTGCCAACAAATCTCAACAATTTTCTCTGTATTTTCTGTTATCTTTCCCCTGTTCTGGTACACCAGTCACTCGTAGGTTATTCCTCTGAATAGAGTCCCACATAATTCTTAGAGTTTCTTCATTTTTTCAAATTCATTTATCTGATATTTCTTCAAATAAGTTGTGCCAAGTGCTTGAACTTCAATCTCACTAATTCTGACTTCCATTGCCTCACTTCTGCTCCTATGACTTTCTATTGATTTGTCTAATTCTGAAATTTTACTGTTAATCTTCTGGATTTCTGTTTGCTGTCTCTCTATGGATTCTTGCAGCCTGTTAAATTTGTCATTATGCTCTTGTGTAACCTTCTTAAGTTTCTCTATTGCTTTGTTTGCATGTTTCTGTGCTTGTTCTGCATTTTGCCTGATCTCTTGAAGAGCTCTGTATGTTAATCTTTCGAATTCTACCTCCAGTAATGCCAAGAAGTTCTCTTCCTCTAGAATGCTTCTTGATTCTTTGTTTTGAAGCCATCATGGTCCACCTCTTTATGTGATGTAGTATTTTCTGTTGTCTCCAAGACATCAATAAGTTATTATATTTATTTACTTTATGTTTGCTCACTGTGTCCTAGTTTCTTGTTTTGTTTTGTTTTTTGTTTTTGATATGCCCAAATAGTCTGCTTGTGTGAGCTAGATTGATTATTGGTGTCTTTGAAGCTCTTGCATCCTGTCAGCAGGTGGTTAGAGCTGTTACAAGGTATGTGAGTCCAGGAGTCCATTTACTTTTCTTGTACGGATTCAGCTCAGGTGTCCAGGTAGTTGGTCACCAAGTGTGTGGTCCTGGCTCTCACCTACAGTCCTAGATGGGTAGGAGTGATTGCAGTAGGCACAGGTATATGGCTGCAGTAGGGGGTCATGCGCTGAGCAAGGCATGGGGCTGATGGCTGTCTCTGAGTGTCTGGGAGGAAAGCGTGTCCCTGTTCCCTACGGCGCATAGGTAGGTAGGTTTTGCAGCCAGACTATGGACACCCAATGCTGTTGGCTGTAAGGACTGGGAGGCACCACTTATTCTTGGACCTGTCATGGGTGGCTAGGTGGCATGGGTGGAGCCACCCATCCTCAGGCCCCTGATGTGTGTAGGTGAGGACCTTGCTTAATGCACAGAGCAGTGTCAAATGTCATGAATCTGCCACTCCTCCTTCTAGCTGGTACAGATGGAAATAGGCTTCAGGTATATACCCTGTTGTAGTGTGCTAATGAGGGCCTACATTGTTGAAATGGGCCCACACAGATCTATGCAAGGATGAAAGGCATTTGAAGTCCGTGGACCCCTTATGCCTGTGCTTAGGCAAAGGGGCTGGGCATGCACTGAGTTCCCGGCTTAGGGGAGCTGGCAGATTATTTTTTACTGTTTGTTAATTTGTTCCCTCTTCAAAGCCAGGAGAATGTCTCAGAGTGTGCGAGGGGTCCCACTTCCAGCCCAGGGGAAACGGCAATCTCTGAAGCCAGGCGAGAACTCAGTGCAGAGTGGGGAGGGGGCAGGTAAACAGGAGAGAGCTTCTTCCCAAAGGGAGTATTTTTGATCCTCATGGTAGGTTAGACGCATGTACTTATCTTTTGCCAATTGAGCACCACTTCTCGCTTGTTCTGGAGGCTTCAGTAGACCTTCCACTGCTTGGTCTTTCCCAATGTGGAAAACATGTCCCAAGTGCCACTGCTTGCCTCATTGTGCACCACCCTGCAGGGTGCTGGTTCCTGCTGACTCAGGTCTGGCAACTCATTACTGCTTCTGAACCATCTCTCCCTCCTGTGCTGCTCAGTCCAATTCCTCAACTTTGCCTTTGATGTTCAGGATTCCCAGATTGTCATATATAATTGACTCACTTATTTTTCGGGTCTTTGTTGTAAGTGGGACCAAAGGAAGTGTCTCACTACTCTGCCATCTTGGCATTGCCTCAGTTCTTCTTTTTTATTTTTTTAAATATTTTATTGTACTTCAGCTGAAGGTTTACAGAACAAATAGTTTCTCATGAAACAGTAGTACACATGTTGTTTTATGACATTGGTTAACAACCCCACAACATATTAACCCTCTAACTTCTCAACAT
>NW_004443952.1:2075380-2168876 GCF_000243295.1 Trichechus manatus latirostris | reverse complement strand
GCTTGGCTGAGTTCTTTATCTCTTCATTTGATGTTTTAGGGTTTCAGGATTGTTGTATTCTCTGTTCGGCTTAGTTTTTCGGATCTTTGCTGTGGAGGGACGGTGTGGTGCTTCTGCTTAGAGCACCATTTTGCCAGAACTCCAGTTCTTCTCTTTTAAGATGTAAAAACAAACAAGCAAGGAAGCAAAGTTGGGAGGAGAGAGCTGTCAAGCCACATGAAGATCACCCAGGAAACTGAAAGTGGAGGTGAAGAGACAAGGACCTTCCTCCAGAGCCAACAGAGAGACAAAGCCTTAGCCTAGAGCTGGCTGGCACTCTGAATTCAAACTTCTAGCCTCTAAACTGTGAGCAAATAAATTTCTGTTTGTTAAAGCCATCCACTTGTGGTATTTCTGTTATAGCAATACTAAATAACTAAGACAGCTACTAACTGAAAGATTGGTGGTTTGAGTTCACCCAGTGATGCCTTGGAAGAAAGGCCTGGTGATGTACTTCCAGAAAAATCAGCCACTGAAAACATATGGAACATAGTTCTACTCTGATGCACATGGGGTCTCCATGAATTGGAATCAACTCAATGACAACTAGTTAGGGAGAGAGAAGGTCATACATGCCTTTTAAATGATGCCCCTTACTGTAGATTTCAGGGGTTAAAATTGGTATTGGAACCTTAATTAATGTGGTCATCTTTTGTGCTCTATGGGGCTCATTTCCTCTGCTGTGAAATAGCCAGGTTACCCTAGATCAGGAGTTAGAAAACTCTGGTCTGTGGGCCAAATGTGACCCACTGCCTGTATTTGTAAATAAAATTTTACTGGAACACAACCAAGCTTATTTGTTTATGTATTGTCTATGGCTTCATATATGTTACAATGGTTAGAGTAGCTGCAACAGAGATCATATGTATTTACTCCATGGCCCTTTATAGAAAAAGTTTACTAACCCCAGCTCAAGATCAACCATGCTGTCCTACAAATTTCCACAGGTCTTCTGAGTACACACCAAGCCTCCCGCTCTACCAACTACCAACTGTCCCTTCAAGCACAGCAGCTCTACTCTTGGCTATTTTATATAGTGGGTCTTCATATAACATTCTATTTGTCAAAAGGACTCTGCTGGAACAAAACGATTTAAAAACTACTCGGCTGAATGATCTCTAGGGTCCTTTCTACCTCCAAAATAGCTTGCTTCATTCGCTCTTTGAACAAACATACTTTGAATGTCTACTGTGCGCTGGGTGCTATTCTAGGCACAGCAATGAAAAGAGGAATAGAGTGGCTCCTTCATGAAGCTTACAATCTAGAAGGATGTGTAACTATGTAACTTCTAGAATAAGTGTATTAATTCCATATATATACATATACACACACACACACACACACACACACACACACACACTTATGTACTGTGGCAGACACTGTGTTGGATAAAAAACAAACAAAAAACAGGAAAACATGGTCCCTGATTTTGAGATCTTTACAGAATAGTAGGAGAAATAAAACCCCATCTCAGTATAAATCAGGCACGAATACAGAATTCTAAGAGCTTAAATTTAAATTAAAGAAATAAAACATTGACAAGTAAATACTGTACAAGTATTTGGAAAGGTTTCATGAAGGAGATGGTAAGAATATTAGACCTTAAATAAAAGTAGGTATATTTTCCCTCCCTGTCATTTATAAGCATTGGCCCTTATTAGGTCTTCCATCTTTCCACCCATCAGTAAACATTCCGCACAATAATTATGCAAGGGGGACAGTAAATGCAAGGAGGGATGAAAAGTGGAGCCAGCAAGTCAAACTACCATATCCCATTTATTAAATTCAAACTCTCTCTCTCAGCCATCAAGTTGACTCTGATTCATGGTGTCCCCATGTGTGTCAGAGTAGAACTATGCTCCATATGGTTTTCAATTGCTGATTATTCAGAAGTAGATCACCAGGCCTTTTTTCCAAGTGGTCTCTGGTGGACTTGAACTGCCAACCTTTCGGTTAGTAGCCAGGTGTGTTACCATTTGCACCACCTACGGACTAAGCCAGACAACCTGAATTACTTCAAATACCTATTGTATAGACTCACCCCATGCAAACATTAGAAGTGGCATTAGAATTCTTTGACATTGAGGGGGAATGTTGATGGTATTCAGGGAGAGTTGGAAGCATCTAAAACAATATACACAATTTCTTATTCTTAAATATATTTCATATTTATTCTTAAAACATATACATGTTATTAGGGATAGGGCCCATATTCCTTATTATATAAAAATCATGTCACTCTTTTACTGAAAACCCAACAAAGGCTTCCTCCCATTCCACTTGGAATGAAATTTATTCTTATTACCAGGCCCTCCATGACCTGACCCCTGCTTATTCCCTGACCTTATCTCTTATCATCCTCAGTTTACTCACTGAACCCCAGCTGCCCTGGTTTATTTCTGTTCCCAAAACACAGCAAACTTTTTTCTTCTTCAAGGAATTTGTACCAGCCATTGGCTCTTTCTGGAACACCCAGTCTGCAGATATTTGCCTGGTTGGTTCCTTCTGGTCATTCAGATCTTAAATATCATCTTCACCAACCAAACTATTAACTTTCCCAGTCATGGCCTATCATGGTACCCTTATCACTCTTGTTTGTTTTCTTGATATTTCTTATCACAATCTGAAATTATCTTCTCCACATATTGGTTTACTTGCTTATTGCATTCCACAATATTAAATGAGAACAAGGCCCATGTTTACATAAGTAGCCTGGGCACCTGAAAGAGGATCGGGCACATGATATGTGTTCGATACATATTTGATACATGGATCCCCAAAGTGATCCACAATCCATTAGCCCATGCCATCCTTATCACTAACAAACAAATAACAAAGAATTAAAACAGATTGTATTGAGTCTACTCATTTTTTAAAAATGAGGAAAATGAGGCCTAGAGGACTTCTTCCATCTTACCAGCCCTTTATGGCATTATTCTAAGCCCCTTTGCTATCCAGGGACTCTTTTTATGGACCTGACCTAATTTTCAACTTTTTTTTTCCAAAAGGTGGCATTGACTGGAGTAGAATAGGATTACCATTTATCATGTATTATTTATTATCATTTCTTATTATTTGTTTATTATTTATTAGCATTTCCCTTATCCTGCACCCTCATGCCTCCTACAATGCTACCAGCTTTGGATTCTCTTTAGACATCTTACTTACTCATCAGGCAGTTCATTTCTTGCAGCTCTTTTGGAAGCAGTTGCCATATTTCCTGTTATTAGTTATTACTAATCCAAACAAACACTTTAGTTTTCCCAAACTCCAGGAGGAGGTATTTTTAAAAAGGCCATCTTAATTATCCATAAGCAATGGAGAATCACAGCGGATTCATTAACATAATAAACAGAAGTCGGTTTCCAGCATCCCACAAGTAAGGTAATATAAAAACAACCATTCTTTCTTGCTCAGCAAAGAGTAGGTTTCTTTTCCAAGGTTTTCTTTCTGTTTCCTTAGTTCTGGCACTTTACTCTCTGCCTATACTTTCACCTAATGGGGGGAGAGAGAGCTTCAAACAGGAGGTGGCTGTTGATATTTGCCTCGAGGTAGAGGTAGAGGTAGAACTTAGACCAGGAATATTCCAGAGAGAGACTCTTAAAATAATAGAGACGCTAACACATGAGGCAGACTGAAAATGTGGAAAGAGCATAGCCTTGGCCCCAGAGAGACAAGGGATCTAATCCTAACTCCATCATTCATTTGCTATGTGACCTTGGTGCAGTAGCATAACCTCTCTGAATCTACTTCTTCTTCTGTAAAATGTCATTACCCCCCTACCTCACTGTGTTGTGAATTAAATTTGCATATATCAATCTCCTAGCACAGTTCCTGATACATCCTCAGAAACGTTAGTTCCTTTTTCCTAAAGGAGAGTAATTTAGCACTGTGCTAGGTCTTTCCCTCCTGCACCTCTTCACCTTATCCTAACTGGAGTTGCTGACCTAACTTGATTCTTTCTGGGGCCTCAGGGCTGGGCCTGGAAGCCTGCGGGCTCTGATTGTTAACTGCCTGCCAGTTGGCAGGGAAGAATGGTGTGCTGGAGTGGGGATTGAACTGTTTCCATTGGAGATGGCAACAGATGCTTCCTGGTTGAGGCTGAGTTGGCTAAATCAGGGCTCTGTGGTTTGAGACAGAATCCCAATTATTTCCAATTAGGAGAATGCAACGACAGCTGCTCTTAAGCCAACTGCTCCTCACTGCTGCTGACCTGGCTTCATTTGATTGAGAGCTTTAACCTGGAGTTTCAGTTTTTTAAGTGAGAGCATTATCAACACACATCATATTTGAATTATTTGAATCTCTCTGCATAATCCCCAAATTCCCTCCATTTTAGCTTCACAGTAGTCCTGGGAGGCAGCAAAGGGCAGTAGAAGGAGAAGAACTGGGTTCAATTCCCGGCTCTACTACTTGCTGACTGCTTAACCTTGGGCATCTCAGCTTCTCTGTTTTCTCATCTGAAATGAGAACAACTTGATTCCTATTGTGGTGAGGAAAGTGAAATGCCCAGTGTGACAGGGCTTTGTAAACAAGGAAGAGTATAAAACCAGTTGCCCTCAAGTCGATTCCAACTCATGGTGACCCCATGTGTGTCAGAGTAGAATTGCTCTCCATAGGGTTTCCAAGGGCTGATTTTTCAGAAGTAGAGCACCAGACATTTCTTCCAAGGTGCCTCTGGGTAGATTCAAACCTCCAACCTTTCCATTAGCAGTCAAATACGTTAACTATTTACACCACCCTTAATATATTAGTGGCTCTCTTTATGATGAGCCTATATAGCCAGTGGAAGGAGACTGGGTGTGAAGTCAGAAGATCTGGATTGAACAAATACGCTGTAATGCTTTAGGCCAGTCGTTTAACCTCTCAGAATATTCTTTTTATATTATTCAAACAGGCGTAAAATTAATAGTAGGCTGCTTGCCTTACAGGGTTTGCAGTTTTATGAGTGTAATGTGGAGCCCTTTGTAAACTGTAAAGTGCTGTGTACACATGAGCAATTATTATTATGTTCCTAGAGCTTTTTCTGGTTTGGCACCAGTAGAGTCAGCTGAATGCTCTGAGCAAGAACAATCTGTTTTCTTTCCTCTTGGCACGGAGCACAAAAGACAGAGCAGCTCATAGAAACTGGGGCAGAAGAGAAACTTTCTCTCTCTCTCTCTCTCACACACACATACACACACACACTTAGCTACACACCACTCCTTCACACATTCCCACAGTCCAGCATCCAAAATACCACTGCAGAACTTGGGAAGTGGCCTCATTTCCTAACCAATCTCTGTGTCCCTAGTCCCAACACTTACTATTCATTGCCCAGATATAGTTAAGATCTAAATTAAGAATAGGTCCCTGGCTTCAGCAGGCCTTGTCACATTGTGCTGAGCCTTCGACTTGGATCAGAGATGACTGGCTCTGCCATTTCTTTAGTCTCTCAACTCCTAAGTCAATCAATCTCCAAGTTAAGTTCATTTTGTCTTAAAATCGCTCAAATCCACTGACTTCTCTCAAATTCCTTTGACACTACCCTAGCTCAGGCTACCATAGTCCCCACACCACCCCCTGACTCCTGGAAGAGTCTCTTCCCCAGCCTCCCTGCCTCTACTCTCATTCTCATTTAATAAGTTCCCAGCTCTGCAGCAAGAGGGGCCTCTTTAAAATGCAAAAGTCATTCTTCTGTTTAAAACCCTTTAAGGATTTCCCATTTCTCTACCAAAAAAACACAAATGCCTTAACACAGCATACAGGACTCCACATGAGCTGGCCTTGCATCTCTCTAGCCTCTACAATACCGTGTTGTCCTCTAAGAACTAAAGATAGTGGCCTTCTCTCTGTTTGGGTAACCTGCTCTTCTCCCCATTTCAGACTACTCATAAACGTGTTCTTTCTGCCAAGGATGTCTCATACAAGCTCATCCTCCCCTGCTTATCCACGTCTCTTCCAATTCATTAACTCTATAGTCATCCTGCAGGTACTAGCTCACAGGTCCCTCCACCAGGGGAAGCAGCTTCCTCCATTACTCAAAGTGGCTTAGTCACTGTACTATACATGGTCACAGCCCTTCAGCTTTTCCTGTGTGACACTTATCCCAGCTTATCATTATATATGCACTTCTGTGATAATATAATTAATGCCTTATAATATTCTGAGGTCCGAGAGGGCAGGAATCCTATGTTTGCTGACCACATAGTCCTACCTTCCTACACAGTACGTGGCACAAAATATTATGGGATGAATGAACATGAATTCGGGCAGTTCATGTAGTCTTTCTCATTTTATCCATCATCATCTACTAAACTGAGCAAATATTCCTTTTTTGTAACCTACCACACAAGATATATGAAATAAACATATGAGATCTCGCATCTGATAAGGAAAATGCAAATCATAAAACATCATTGGGGCAAAGCATCAGGGGCAATAGAAAACGTGGTATTGATTAGGATTGAAGTCAGCTTTGCCATTTGGTTACATTCCTTAAACACTTTCAGACTCAGTTTACTTATCTGCAAAATTGGATAGTAACACCGAAATTGCGAAATCATTAGGGGGAGTTATGTACATAAAGCTGGCAGAAGGGCTGGCATATATTAGGTGATCAGTAAAGTCTATTATCATCATTATTACTATTATTTTAGGTGTTCTGAAAAAGTTTGTTTCTGCTTTGTTCCATTTCTCTACCCTCCTTTAGCAGGAAATTTTAGTTGGTACTGCCCTCCTTTTCTGACACATTGTCTGCATTATTCATGTTGAATTCAGTACCATAAACTGTTTTGTATTGTTATCCACTAATTAACCCAGGTTTATAAATCTTGCCTCTCCTTAAGAGTAAGGACTACCCTGTGGATCCATTATATTACCAATTTCTTCCACCTCAGTGGAAAGTATGCCACAGACATGTGGTAAATTGATTCAGGAGACATGAGTAAAGTTAATGTGTTAATTCAGCCTCCTCTAATTTGCATTTTGGAGTGTGTGAGACAAAAGCTCAACTTCATCTATGGGGAAGCTAAGAACATTCATGGATGAGGGCAGGGTGTTTAAACTGGAGGGAAAAATGGAATGTTTTCTGAGGAATTTTAGAGTCAATTTATCATTAGTGTCCAGTAGGAGGAGAAAGGAGTTTCAGGGTGCAGAAAGGGTTAAGTACTCCACTACTAACTCAAAGACTGGCAGTTGGAACCTACACAGAGGTGCCTCGGAAGACAGGCCTGATAATCTGCTTCCAAAAGGTCACAGCTTTGAAAACCCTATGGAGCAGTTCTAATCTGTATGCATGGAGTCGCCAAGAGTCTAAATCAACCCTATGGCCACTAACAACAGAAGGAGAACAATTTACAAAATTATTGCACCTTAAACACATTCAGCTTGGAAGGACAGCCAGTGATGGCGGCGTGAAGAGGACAGTGACTATTCTCTGCAAAAGCAAGTATAAAACTAAACACATTAAACTTACTCAAAACAGCGAGTGAAAGAATGTAAAAATAAATTCAGTCCGGGAAATTTTTTCAGCAGTCCATTAGGTGAGCGTGGGTTCCAGAACGACTGATCTATGAGAGGTCTGAATCAGCTGTTCTCAGGGTCATGGTGGGAGCATCTAGCCATCATGAGTTTGCTTCTCTTGTTCAAATATACATAATTATACAGCATGGCCCCTGTACCATGTCAGTCACTGATGAGAAGAAGCAATGTTGCGTTTTATGGGTGATGGGCAGTAAATCATAGTGGTTAAGAACACGGTTTGCAGAGCCAAGCTGATTAGTATCAAATCTCAGAGCTGCCACTTATTAACAGTGGGATCTTGGGCAAGTGGCTCAAGCTCTCTGTGACTCAGTTTTCCCATCTATGAAATGGGGGTGATAATTGGGCTTCCTCATAGAATTGTTCTGAGGATTTAATGAATTTATACACAGAGTATTTGGGACATAAACCAAACCAGCTGCTGTTGAGTCGGTTCCAACTCATGGAATCCCCATGTGTTGCAGAGTAGAACCGTGCTCCATAGAGTTTTTTTTTCAAATAATTTATTTTATTTTGTTGTTGTTGTTGAGACTATGTATACAGCAAAAACATACACTAATTCAAGTTTTTACATGTACAATTCAGTGACGTTGATTACATTCTTTGAGTTGTGCAACCATTCTCACCCTCCTTTTCTGAGTTGTTCCTCCCCCATTAACATAAACTCACTGCCCCCTAAGTTTCCTATCTAATCTTTTGAGTGGCTGTTGTCAATTTTATTCTATATAGATAGATCTTAAAAGAGTATAACGCTCAAGACAGATGTTCTTTACTAGTTAGCTAAACTATGGTTTGGTTTTAAGAAGATTTCAGGGGATATTTTTGGTTTAAGCTTTAAAGACTATTTTAGGGCAATAGTTTTGGGGGTATAGCCAACCTCCATAGGGTTTTCAAGGCTTTAACCTCACAAAGACAGATCACCAGGCCTTTCTTTCACAGTGCTTCCTGGTGGGTTTGAACTGACAAACTTTTGGTTAGTAGTCGAGGGCTTAAAACCATAAGCACCACCCAGGGACTCTATCTGAATAAGAACTATATATTCATTGGCTATAACTGATATTACAGGTAGTCCTTGACTTATGACGTATTTGATTTATGTCAAACCACACCTAGGACCATCTGGGTTTTTTTGTACATCTTATTGTTAGTAATATGTACTACCTACAGTGTTGCAGAATGTAATCTGCTGATGTTATCATTCTCATGCCAACTCCCAAAGACGAAGACTGAATTCATAAAGATACTTGTAATAAAAGGCAACAATAATGAAAAATAAAAAAAATAAAATAAGGTATTTGTATTACGTTAGAACCAACTTACGACTGAGTCGTCAGAACGGAACTCCTTCATAAGTCAGAAACTACCTGTATTTGAAAGACTTTCAAGGGAAATTTAGATCATACACAATTTTTGCCTTAAGTGCTGACTCTGGAACCTAACCCTTGAGGAGGGTATAGCTTCGTTAAATCTATAAGGTAATTGCAAATCATTTTAGCTCATTATTAAAGCATGAGCCTGGCTCATCCTTCATGAGCCTGGCTAAGGCAGCACTTTGTCAATCCCATTCAAGTAATTACCGTTTATTCTTTCTACACACTTTGTAAATGCATATAGAACATGTCCATATTTAGTGCAATTCTATTTATTTTTAAAAAGTCCAGTAAGCATCATTTTTGTAAGTTCCTACTTCCTAGCCACCTACAGTGTCATTTGAAATAATGGGAAAGATGGGTTCCACATTACGCAGCAGAAACTCTAGTTGGAAAGTTTGTGACTCATGGAGTGGCTCGAGTTCCTTCGTGCCAATCAGCTGCAGCAGCATATGGAGAGGAGGAGGGATCTGGAAGATTCTTTACTTAGCATCAGGAAATAAAGCATAAAAATTCAAAACAAGCCCTCTGGATTTAGAGACCTTGAGTTCAAATCCAAGATCTGTATTTAACTGTGTATTTAACTGTGTGGCTCAGGGCATGCCAATTAGACTCTCTGAAGCCTAATTTATTTATCTGGAAAATTGAGGGGGGGTGTTTCATGAGGTTAATTGAGATAATAAATAGATATCATCTGCATAACAGAGCTGACTCATAGGAAGGACTAGATAAATATTAACTATGATTATTAAAACACCTACACCTACATTTTGGTGTGAAAAATCTCAATTCTTTTATCTCCATTTAGGGATTGCTCACTGAGCTAAATAAAATTCAGAATTGGGAATCCTTCGTTAAACAGCTTGGTAGACCCTCACCTAGGGTACATCCTTCCTGCTCACCAGTACCAGGCAAAACGGGCACTTTTCTGTAATTGTTACACATCTGTAAATGTTTTCTCCTTGGGTCAAAGATTAGTTGACTGAGAAGCCCTATTAAAAGCACATCTGAACATTGGTTTCTGCCAGCCATTCTTTCACAAAAAGGTGCTCAACAATTAATTGAATTAATTGTTAACAACAGATACCAAAATTTATATCAGTGTGTGCATTGCCTGAGAGATAAAAAGCCATGGATGGAGATGGTCTCAATGGCTCTGAAGTATTCCTCCATCTGTCAAAATTCCACCCATCCCTTAAGGCTCAACTCAAAAGCCACCTACATGTGAAATTATCCCTGATCATTTCAGCCTAAACTAAGCAATTCCTCTTCTGAACTCCTCCCCTGCATAGCTTTTAACTACCTTCCATGAACACCTCCCACAAGGACAAGAGTTGTATCAGCATATTTCTTATATCTCTTGCAAGAAGGAAGTAGACCAGAGTTGTTAAGAGTAGGTGAATTATTAACAGACATATGTGAGTTTAAATTCTAAATTCACCTCCTCTTTGCTGAGTGATGATGAGAAAGTGAGAGCTTAAGCTTGCAAGAGTTTAAGCTCCTGGAAGGTAGGTTCCAGGACTTGACTGGAGGTTACCAAAATGTCTCTGATGAATAATGAATGAGAGGGTCCTCCTGGGAGTTCAGAGATCTTAGCTTCAGTAGGAGTTGAAGGTTTAGTAGTGGTTCCACAGACACCTTGGCAAAACTCTTTACTGAATTTCTGGAAACTGTAAATAGATAAGAGACTTGGGCTCTGATTTCTTAGCTATTTGGGGGGAGCGGTGAGGATGCACTTCAGCAACAAAGATCTGAACCACAGGCTTTAGAGTTGATCAGAACCAGGTTCCTATTCCATCTCCAAACTATGCCATTTACGCTGTAACCTAAATCAAGCAACATTACCTCTTTAAACCTCAATTTATTTATTTGAAAATGGGACTAATAATACCTTCCCCATAAGATCTGTGTGAGGATTAATTTGTATCAGCAGATCCTTAAGAATATTCTGTAAGATGTTAATTACAGAGCATATAAATAGAAAAAAAGAAAACCTGGCATTGTCAAATGCATTTGGGAATTGATGGATTAAAGAAAATTCAACAGATATATTTAAGGTAGAACTTTTATATTACTTTTATATGTCAATGTGTATTATGAATCTCCAGAAAGGATAGGTAGGATTTAATGTCACCCAAACATATTGGTTATGAAATCTGTGGTAGCCAGAGCTCTTGTGTACAAGTGGTGGAGCCCAACTCAAAATGGCTAGATGGTGACAGAGAGAGAGAAAGGCAGGGTGAGAAAGAGGGAGAGGGAGAGAGAGAAATTGTATTTACTCTTTTAACTAAAAATGTCAGAGAAGGGTTAGATTCAAAAGATCAAAAACCATCAAAACTGGGTCTCTGTTTATCCCTAGGTTCCTGTTATTCAATGCACTATTCAATGGATATAGAATTGAGACCTGTACCCGTCTGTACCCATTCCAGAACTAACTATTAATGATTATACTCATCAATGTTCTGATCAAGTGGGCTCCATCCTTGCAAATTAAGGTGAAATCATCTCCATATCACCACATGAATTAAGAGGGAGAGAGGAGTGATTTGGAGTCCTATTTACCAGAATGAATATAAAGCAATTAGAAATTACAGGATATGTGCTACAGAATCATGTCTTCTCCTTTTGGATAGAAAATAAACTGAGACAAAGACACAACATACTTCAGAAAACATGAGTTAGAAGATTGTGTAAAGGGCCTGGCCCATAGAGGAGCCTTCTTTTTTCACTCTTCCTCTGCTATTTTCCACCACCTGTCTGTCATTTTGTCATACTGTGGTGGCTTGTTTGTTGCTGTGATGCTGCAAGCTATGTCAACAGTATTTCAAATACCAGCAAGGTCACCCATGGTGGACAGGTTTCAGTGGAGCTTCCAGAGTAAGATAGCCAAGTAAGAAAGGACTGGCATTCTTCTTCCAAAAATTAGCCAATGAAAATCTTATGGATCACAACACATTATCCAACTCACTTGCTTTCGTAAACGTCATTCAGAGGGATCAATCGCTGGAGGAGGACCACATCTGGTGAAGTAGAGGGACATCAACAGTGAGGGAGACCCTTGGTGAGGTGGACTCGCACAACAGTCACAATGATAGACTCGAATGTGCCGGCGATCGTGAGGACGAAGCAGGAATGGGGAATATTCTGTTCTGTTGTGCAAAAGGTCACCATGAGTCAGAGTCTACTTGAAGGCAGCTATCTATTTATCTATCTATGCTATTTTAGTGTTCCAATCAGCCAGTCAAACCGTACGGTAAATCCTGTTATTATCTAAACACCAACTCAGGTATTATAAACTCTTAGAACCTAAATCAAACTTCCAAGCACTTGAGAAGTTCTTTAACTCTGGTCATGAGATCAGTCCTACAGGATGTCGGACTGTATTCTACTGTGTACCCTTTAATTGAATAGACCAAAAATAGCTGTATTTCCATATAGCCATACAGCCCCTAAGAGTTATACATATTTATTAGTTTAAATGCCACAGGAAAGGCTTTCACAACTTTTTTCCCAATCCATTATTAAGTTTTTTTCCATTCTCTCTGAAGACATTAATACTTCAAGGTGACCTTGACCTGTTTCTTCACCCCTTTCTTCCCTATCTGCTTTGAGCTCTCACTTTACCTTTCTAACCTCCCCTGATCCCTCTTCATTCACCTCCCTCACCCCACCCTCAACCCACCGCCACCCCCACCCCCACCCCTGCCAGTCTCTCCTTTGCATTAGGCAGCCTCTTTCTGTTTCCTGCCTTCCTTTGATCTTCACCCATCTTTGCCAATCTGTGCCTCATCTTGACCCCCTGTAGCTCCCTTCTTGAACTTCTTTCCTCCCCTTAGCCCCTGCTACGGCACTGCATTCTTAAATATTGTTTCTCCCAATTGGGAGCCATGTGACCTTTTGTTTGCAGAAATCACATCCATATTCATAAGTTGCTAAGCATATTTTATAAATCAGAATTCACTGTGAAGTACATTAACTTCTCCTGCTGTTTCCTTTTACCCCATAGAGGAAGTCACAGTCCCTTGCAGTTTTGTTCCAAGGAATAAAGGCAATGTTTGGAAAATGAGAGTGTACTCCAGGTCCCACTGAAGGAAGACACCAATAAATCACACGCCTGCTAACTTGCTGGGGCTTCTGCCTCACCAGCAGCCCTTCTGAGTGCAGGTAAATAAAAATAATAATAGAATCATAGGTACAGACACATTTTTCTTCTAGAGGTTTTCCTCCTTATCCCAAAACACCTCAGCTTCTGAACCAATTGTCGTACTACTTTATTGTCAAAGACCCAAGAAGGTCATTCAGCCAACAAGGAACCAAAGCAAAATTACTGCCATTTATAGTAAAAGACAAGAGGAGCTGAGAACTAGTATTTGTTGAATATCTCCTTCATTGCAGCACTGGGATAAGTGTTTGGCCTTATTTGAGCCTGAAAATGATTATATTAGATAAATACACTATTCCAATTTTTACAGATGAGGAAACAAAGGCACTGATAGCCCAAGGTTACACAGTCAGTGAGTAGGGTGAATTTTAAATTTCAGTCTCTCTGCTCCAAAGGCCAGGTACATTTCACGGCTACTCCTTGAAAAAAAAAAAAACTACAAAATAAAATAATTCAAGCTCTCTGTGAAATACAGCTTACAGTGCTGGGGAGCTCATTTCCTCTCAAGAAATCCTGGCATGTTCATGGTATGAGAGGCCAAGCCAGGATCAAGAGTTATATTTACCTAGGTTTAGGCTTGTCTCTGCCTCCAACTTGCTGGGAGATCTTGAATAACAACCTTCCCTCTCTCCTAAATGATAGGCTAAATGATGGTGTTAGGAGGTTCTATTTAAGATCTTTGTTCTGCATTATTAAAGCTAGTTGCAGTGTGCCATATACTGTAGCAAGCGCTCATTTAAACCTCACATTGGCAACAACCCATTTTGCAGATGAGAATAAAGACTCAAAAGGTTAAGTAACCAGGACAATTTAATCCAACTTTTTTGGCGTCTCTGGGTGATGCAGACCATTAACACAGCTGGCTGTTAACTGAAAGGTTGGAGGTATAAGTCCACCCAAAGGCAGCTCAGAAGAAAGTTCTGGCGATCTACTTCTGAAAAATCAGCCATTGAAAACACTATGGAGCACAGCTTTACTCTGACACACAAGGGGTCACTATGAGTTTGAGTCAACTCAACAGCAACTGTTTTTAATAAGTGGCAAATATTTGAACCCAGATGTGACTCCAAGCCTGTGGACTCAATCACCATCCCATACAACAGCGGCTTAAATATTCTTTTCAGAGGAATATAAATTCCTTTAAACTTAAAAGATAGCTCCAGGTGTGGTCTTACAAATGAAGAAGACCATGGAACCATCAGCCCATTGATCTGTCTGCTGTAAACACAGTCTCTCAAAATGAGAGACACACGCAAGTCTATCTCCGAGGTCAAATCTAGGCTACCCATAAGGTCGATCACTGTTATGGGTCATCATCTGACTCCAGCCACAGAACGAAGAGACTGAGGTGTAGCTGCTGGGATTTGAACCTGTGGCTCCCAGGAATCTCAGAGAGTGTGCAGGTGCTCCACTAATGAAGCCTCCCACTGACTCTCTCTTCCTCACCCGTTAGATGTCATTTTTGTTTGTTCTGTACATGCCAAGTTTACACTGCTGACACTTTGCACTCTGGTAAAACCTTTCATCTTCATATCTCAGGCTGCTTTACAAACAGTAATTAATTAGGCCTCATAACCCCCTGATGAGATTATTATGTATAAACACAGTCCTGTGCGTGGCCCGGAAATTGTGCCATCAGGAGTTGCAAGTTTAATTCACACCTCCACCGTGGACCTCAGACAACCTCCACGAAGGCTAAAAGAAAGAAGAGATTTTTTAAAAAGTATAGTATTATCATTCAGATCATGAAATTCTCACTACTGAGCAAAAATAGAAATAGTTTCAAACAGATAAATTCAGTTGGTAGCATGATGGTCATTCAAGGAACACTGTATTTGGGGACAGAAGATAAGGGTCCTCAATCTGCCACTGATACTAGGTTCAAGGCAGTGCTATCATCAGTGTGGCCTTGGACTAGAGGACCAAACCTCCCGGCCTCCATCCTCTATGGCAAAGTAAAGATCATAAGAATTCCAGCTCTGTGGACTTCACAGAAGAGTTGTTCAATCAGGTCAGACCATGAGAACAAAGTGTTCTGAGGCCTGTAAAGTGTTATATAATCATCCCTGGGTGGCGCAAATGATTAAGCACTCAGCTACTAACTGAAAGGTTGGTGGTGTGAATCTACCCAGAGGTGCCTCGGAAGAAAGGCCTGGTGATCTACCTCTGAAAAACCAGCCGTTGAAAAGCCTGTGGAGTGCAGTTCTACTCTGACACACGCGGGGTTGCGGTGAGTCAGAATTGACTTGGGGGCAACTGTTTTGTTTTTTTTGTTTTAAAGTGTTATATAAAGTTTAGTATTTGTATGTTGCTAGGAATCGAGCACGTGATGAACAACAGGACGTGAAAATCAATTCAGTTCTGTTTACCATGCACCTACTGGTCACCTAAAGTGGAAGTGCAAAATGGCACAAGTGCTTTGGAAAACAGTCAGGCAGAATTTTATAAAGATAAAAATATATACCTATCCTATGACCAACAATTCCCCCACGAGAAATAAAAACTGCTCTTTACTCAAGAGAAATGAAAATATGTGTCCATACAAGAATGCTGAAGAATGTGGGAGATTGACTGCGAAGGGACGCAATAGATCTCTTGAGGTGATTGAATGTCCTTTATTTTGACGGAGGTGGTGGCTACAGGTTTTAACATCCATTAAAACTCCTTGAATTTTATGCTCAAAATGGACACATTTGTTCTATTGTGTGTAAACTATGCCTCAATAAAGTTGATTTTAAAAGAGTATACAAAGATTCTATCACCATAACGAACAAAATCAAACAAATAAAAAAGAAACCAAACCCGTTGCCATCATGTGGTTTCCGACTCATAGCCACCCTATAGGACAGAGTAGAACTGCCCCATAGGGTTTCCAAGGAGTGGCTGGTGGATTCCAACTGCTGACCTTTTGGTTAGTAGCCATAGCTCTGAACTTCTGCACCACAATATAGGTTTCTCAGAGTCTAGCTAACTTATCATGAGGCATTCAACGGATGTGGACTAGAAAAGGGCCCCATCCAATCGTGACTATCTATGCATCTAATAATGCATTTACAATTCTTAGACTATCTAATTCCACATGCAAACGCTAAAGTTCTTCTATGGATAGACGTGTGAGCAGACAGCACCTGCTCTGACTTGTCAAAGCAAAGTTGTGTCCACCATGTTGTATTTCACATGACTTTGGGAACTGAACGAAGCCCTTACAGGAGTACATGAGAATGTTCAAAGTATTTTTCTGAGAAAAAAAAAAAAGCGCTGGCACTACCTGTCAGTACCTGCTGTTCAGGTGCCTTTAACTCATGGGAAGATTAAAATACTCGTTTCTTAAACGTTCCCAGCAGAATGTCAGCCTTCACCTTCCCCTCTCCCATATGATACCTGAAGCATAAAGTTTTTTCTTTAATGTCTGGGATGCTATAAAAGCCTCAGTTCTGGATAACAACTGAAATTTACTGAGCGCTTAGTCTGTGCCATGCACTGCATAATAAGTAATAAATACTTTATCAATATTATTGGATTTACTCCTCAGAACAACCATGTGAGAAAATGATCTTGTCCCTTTTTTACCAATGAAGAGACTAACTAGTTCAAGGTCACACAGGAAGTATATCGTATAACTGAGATTCCAGTCCAAGGGGACTGGTGACACGCATATGTGTTAACCACTGAGAAACTACTTTTTGGTGACACAATGTCTGCTAAATGCTTGCTTATGACTTTCGGTTCCTGAAATAGCTAAAATAATATAACTTCTAGCCATGGATTAAATAAAACATCTGAATAAAGCTGTACAGAACGTATAATCTCAGGCCACTGGCAGAAATGTCATTCCTGTCATTTTCCCCTCTGTTGTGTCCTCTGATTTGTAGCAGACTAAGCCTGGTGGCACAGTGGTTAAGAGCTCAGCTGCTAACCAAAAGGTCAGCAGTTCGAATCCACCAGTACTATCTGGAAACCCTACGGGGCAGTTCTACTCTGTCCTACGGGGTGCTGTGAGTCTAAATAGACTCGATAGCGATGGGTTCGGTTTGGTTTTTTTTAGTTAAGGTCAGGAGACTGCATTTTTACAGCATTTATGTTTTCTACAAAACCATAGCTGAAAATAGGGCCAGCCACATAATTTGTAGGGCTCAGTGCAAAATAAATATGCAGGGTCACAGTCAAGGGTAGAGAAGTCCCATTTCCTCTTCCCACGGGCTTACTTCCCCAACCCAGGGCAGATGGGCAACACCTTAAGGGATTATAACTTCTGATTCCAACAGGATGTACTTGGTAGCTGGATCAGAGGTGAGCACCACCGAGATGTCCACTCGGAACATGGTGCCTTGCCCAACCCCCACTTTCCCAACCTCAACCTGTCCTGAGCCCACATGCAGGCCCCCACTCCAGACAGAGGGTGATGATGAAGTGCAGGTTTCCACTGCCCCAAAACGATCTAGTTGCAACCTTGGATGGATGGTGGTAGTGGTTGTAGGGAGGGAGTGGAGGGGTGGAGACTGGTCAGGGCCAGCCAGGGGGTGGAGAGGAGATAGCTTAAAATGCATCCTAGGGAGGCAAGGAGGTAGCAAGAGGCAGGACCATACATGAGCAGAGGCTCTAAGCCCCTGACACTTGCTCAACTGTCCCCCTGGACTTCACTTACAAGACACTCATTCAAAGATAAATTTATAAATAATTTCAAGACAGTGGCAACAGAGCATAAGGCCCCATGTGTGAGACCTTTCTGCGCATGGGGCCCTGTGTGACTGCACTGGCCATGTGTGTGTGAAGCCAGCCCTGGCTGAAGGCAGTGTGTGTGCTGGTTGAAAAACCAGTTGCCATCGAGTCTATTCTGATTCATGATAATCCCATGTGTGTCAGAGTAGAACTGTGCTCCATAGGGTTTTCAGTGACCGGTTTTTTGGAAGTGGATTGCCAGGCCTTTCTTCCAAGATGCCTCTGGGTGGACTTGAACCTCCAACCTTTCAGTTAGCAGTCAAGCACTTTAACCATTTGCACTACCAAGGGACTCCATGTGATGGTTAGGAGCATGGATTTTGGAATCAAACTGCCTTGATTCAAATTCCATTCCACTATTTAGTAGCTGTGTGACTTTGGGCCAGTTACTTAACAATACCGTGCCTTAATTTTCTTATTTATAAAATAATGTTATTGTGTAAATTAAATGAATAAAATTAATTAAGCACTCATACTAGTAACAAGCACATATTAAGTGTCATGTAAGTGTGTTAGCTATTGGCTTAGTATTTGTAAATAATGCCCGCATAAATGTCTCAAAGCCCTTGTATGCATGTCTCTAAGCAAATCTGCTTTTTATCACTAATTTACTGATAGGAATTATAACAAGTGTGCCTGCTTAGTCATCTCCTGCTGCATGTTTTTGTTATTGAATAGATGGTTTTAAAACAATATTAAAAAACAATTTGTAAAAAGGCAAAAAATCTTTTAACTGCACACCCATGCATAATTATGTCAATTTTTGCATGTCAGTACTTGCCCATATGTATGCATATATTTGCAAAGCTACAATCATACTGTATATATCATTTTATATATTTTTTTCACTTAGCATTAAATTATAAGCATTTGTTTATGCTGCGACGCTGCCATCGTAATTATCCTTGTAATGGTTGCATAATATCCTATTATGTTGCTACATCATAATTTACTTTGACTTTTTCCCCTATTGATGGACATTTAAGTTGTTCCAGTTTTTTGGCAATTCTAGCTAATGCTATAGTGATCATAACCGTACACTTAGCTTTATCCTTTTGTTGCATTATTTCCTTGCAATCCATTTCCAAACAGGCGGTTTCTGGGGGAAAGGAAATAAATACATATAGTGGTCTTTCTACGTATAGAGCTATTGCTTTCCAAAAGGATAATAATAATAACAACACCACCAATAGCAACAAGGGGCACTTGGTCTGAGCAGATCTTGTGCTAACCTCTCAGCACACATTGTATCAGCCCATCCTTTCCATGAACCTGGGTATTATAATCCCCACGTTATATATGAAGGAATCAAGGCACAAAGAAGTTAAATAACTGCTCTGAGTCCATACCAGTAGTTCTCGACTTACAACATACTCAGGTTACCATGAATCACACGAAAGCCATCTGTTTTTTTTCTTTGTCCGTCTTGTCTTAGTAATATGTACTACATACAATGTTAAAATATATCTGTAAGTTAGATGTAATGTTTCCAACCCCAAAGATAAATAAAGATCAGATTTATAAAGATACTGATAATGAAAGTAAAAAATAATAAAAACTAAAAAAAAAAGATATTCGACTTGCATCTGAACTGACTTACTACGGAGTCTTGGGAACGGAACCCCATCGTAAATTAAGCCAGAGGCGTAACTAGGGTATGGCGGGTACGGCCGGTATTGCACAGGCCCTGGGTGGGTGACGCCACTGAGCAGTTTCTATTAACCCGGTACTGCCGGTGGCGTTTCTACGGAAAACGGCGCCGCTGGCAAGCACTGAAATTGTGCCCCTGTCCAAACATCTGACACCTCTCTTTTACATAACTTTACTATAATATCAGCTCAAAAATAAGATTCAAGCGTGTTAATCTTTTAATTAACACATTGCCGTGCTTGAGGAAGGGCGTTGGGCCGTACAGGGTTAATAGAAAGTGCTCAGTGGCACCATCTGCCCAGGGCCTGTTTAATACCCTAGATACACCCCTGGCAGGAGACTTCCTGTGTATATGGTAAGTAGAAAGCTGGGAAAGGAATCAAAGTCTAGTCTGTGAATGCAGCTGGTCACTTAAACATCCCCCTCTACTTCCTCCTGTTTATGAGGTCATGATCTTATAAATTTTTAAATAACTTCTTCTTGGACTCCGCATAAAGATTTCCTCTAACACCAGCTTACAAGGATAACTTGCTCCTTTGAAATGCTTTCTCTTCCTCTATAATACCATGAAGTGGTGGCAATTATATACCTCCATCCATTTGTTCTGCCTTCTGTCCTTTCTTTCCTCTCCCTCAGCAACCTTTCTCTCTTTTTCTTTCTTTTATACCTTCTCTTATTTCTTTCCTCCTTTTTGTCTTTCTTTTCTTCTTCTTTATCACAAAGCTGGAGCATTATTTATGTGCTAACTTTGGCTAGGAGCTAATATGGAATCTTTTTTCCTACTTTCCACCACTCAGCTATCAGTGTTTTGGATTGTGGTGGCCTGCATGTTGCTATAATGCTGGAAGCTATGTAGCTAGTATTTAAAATACTAGCAGGGTCACCCAGAGTGCACAGGTTTTAGTGGGGCTTCCAGACTAAGACAGATGAGAAAGAAAGGCCTGGTGATCTACTTGCAATAATTAGCCAATAAAAACCCTATGGATCACAAGAGAATATTGTCCAATACAGTGCTGGAAGATAAACCCTCTAGGTCAGAATGCGTTCAAAATACATAGCGGCCCCAAGAATGGACTCGAGCATACCAATGATCGTGAACTGGCACAGGACTGGGCAGCATTTTATTCTGTTGTACATGGGGCCGCCATTAGTTGGAGTAGACTCAATAGCAACTAACAACAACAGCATTTCTTCTCTGTTTTACTTAGTTGCCATTGCATTTTTCCCCTTTAGGTCTTTAAGAAATTGTACCAATTGTTAAAAGAAGAAAACCTACTTTGTATTTTGCTGCTTATTTTGAGTGCCATTAAAATTTAATCAGTGAATTAATATTTTTTAAATATTCTAAGCGATTTAAGAAAGTTTGCAGAAGACTTAACTGTGATTTGCATCCGTCTCAGAACGATTTTTTTCCAAAACAAAAACATTTTCATAATAGCTTTCCATGAGAGAATCAGATTGGGTATATGCAGACTTCCTTTACACACCTTTTAAGAACAACCATTTGGAATAAAGTGGAGCATATTTGGATCCACAGAGTTCATATATTGTCCAAAGAATTGTTTTGGCTTGTGGTTGATTTAGTCCTGTTGTTTTTAATAGAATTTTTATTGCATGAAGAGAATGCTTGGATAGTTGTAGGTAAACATTTACTGAGCCTCTATGCTTAACCTAAAAATAACTATGAGAAAAAAAAAGATGAGAAAATTAAATAGGAAATTGTAAAAAAAACACAAAACAACAGAGAAGAAAATTGAACAGGTTGCAGTAAGTCTTGAAGTGGAAGAATCATCCCACACCCAGCACATCCTATTACAGGTGTTGCAAGTGTACCAGGAACAGTCTCCAAACATCTAACATATAATTCAGTGGTGAACTTCAGAACTAAGTCCAGCTGAGAAATAATTTTCTAGATTACAATGCCCCTCTCTTGGGGCTTCTGTGTCCCTTTATCTTTCTCATTTCTTCCCCCTCTCATCTCTTTCCCCCTTAAGCCCCTTTCGATCTACAGCAAAATGAAACATTCATACACATTATTCAGTCTAGGAGAAATGTCAGCTCTTTCTTTCCTCTCCCCATTTATCGTTTTTCCTGGTTTTCTTCCCAGTCGCTGCTGCAGACCCAGGTCTCAGTGGTTTTTCCCTGTGATATTTAGAAGTAGAAACATTGAAAGGAAATATTTCCCGAAGCATAGGGGAGTTGAGCAGCTGAGGAGTAGAAAATCAGAGGTTTCTAATAGTGCCCTTTGGCTATGGTTGTACTGGGGCACAAAGGAGACAGGACATAGACAAGAAAGAGATAAACCCAGTCAGCTCTTCTAAGACCTGGGTCATCCTCAGGCCTCAGGGGATCCTGATGCCAAATTATTGTTTTCAAAAAAGTCTCGAGAGTACTCAAAACCTGAGAGGAACTTCTACTGTTGTTGGTAAGTGTCATCGGGTCGGTCCCCATCTAATAGCTACCGTATGTGTAACAGAACAAAACACTGCCCGGCCCTGCGCCATCCCCCAAATTGTTGCTATATCTGAGCCCATTGTTGCAGCCACTGTGCCAATCCATCTCATTGAGGGTCTTTCTCTTTTTCCCTGACCCTCTATTTTACACAGCATGATGTCCTTCTCCAGCAACTGGTCCCTCCTGATAACATGTCCAAAGTAAATGAGATGATGTCTTGCCATCCTCGCTTCTAAGCAGCATTCTGGCTGTACTTCTTCCAAGACAGGTTATTTTGAGAGGCATTTATAGAGTAGTAATAATGCAAATTCCAACAATGTTCTACCAAAATTGGGAGATGACTTCAAGCTTGTTTCTGATTGTAGTCTTGCCTCATTTAATGCTTTGGTGTCTCTATGGTATCTACACCTCATTCCTCTATCAAACTATGAGGCCTTGCACACAGAGCTGGTCTGGATTCATCTTTGAACACACAGGGGGTCCAGCAAACATTTGCTATGGGAAGCTCAGTCAGGGAAAGGAGGGCCAAGCGAAAAGCTGCTAGGAATCATTCCCTCATCTTTTTAGAGGGGATCGTGCAACAAGCAGGCCTTCATATTATAAATGAGCTGCTGAAGAGAGAGAAGTGAGAAGGCTTTCAAATGCCTGAGATACTACATTTACTTCAGCATTGCTTACAAAAGAAAAACAAACAACATAATTACCATCAGTGAGGAACTGGGTAGATACATTCATAAAATGGAATAAATGTTTAAAAACATAAGCTAATGTCTACAGGCATGGGGAGAGGTCCATGCAATAATTTAAGGGGGAAAAGTATTCTACATATACAATATATAGAATTAACCAGTAGTTCATATACATTTGTGTATTTAGGAGTACATGCTGGAGTAGATAACATGTGGGAGTTCTCATTTTGGGTCAGGCATTGGACTAATCCCTCTACATACATGACTTCATTTAATTCTCACAAGTAATCCTGAGATGCAGGTTATGAGATTGAGTCCCACTTTTTCACTTGAGGAAACTGAGACCCAGAGAAGTTGGGTCCCTTTCCCAAAGTCACACAGGTTAGAAGTGGTAGAGCTGGGACACAAACCCAAGTCGAAGGAAGCCAGAGCAGTGCCGCTGTCTCATTCTGCTTCCCAACAAGACTGTCAGCAGCATTATCCCTTGGGGTGAGCTCGTTGGAGAGCTTCCATTTTCTATTTCATAGAATTTTATTTTGTTTAGTTTATTTTTACACTAAGCAAGATTGTCTTTACCATAAAAATAATTTGTATTATGAAAAATGTTTTAAAAGATGCAAAAAAAAAACCTTGGGGGTATGATAATCCATTACCAGCTAAGTCTTCAGTGTGGAAAAAAGAAAATATTTACAATTTCAATGACGAGATGAGGAAGAAGACGAAGGCAGAGGAGGAGGCAAAAGAGGAAGAAGGAGCAGGAGGAGGAAGAGGAGGAGAAAAAGGCGGACGAGAAGCAGAAGCAACAACTGTTGAAGCAGAAGAAGAAGAAGAAGAAAAAGAAGGCTCATTGCTTGCTCTATGCCATTGAGTTTCAGAGAAGCTTAAGAGGGACCTAAAAATAATAACCACACCAACACCGATAGCACTACTTTGCAGCACCAAACTACAACTACCATTTTCCTAGTGTTTACTTTTAAATCCCACAACATCTCCTTCACTCTCTATTTCTCTCCTTCTCTCTTCCCATGTGTCCATTCCCACCCCACATGGTACCCTCTGTGGCCTGTTCAGTAACATGTTCTGGTGATGAGTTGAATTCCAGCCATAAACTAGACTTGTAGCTATTTGTATAGCTCGCCATTACAAGATGTGCAAGAACTGTTTTTTTTTTCTTCGTTTGTTGGTTTAATTAAGCAAGCCTGTATCTTCCCCCACCCCCATTTCTCTATCCTTTTGCTTTTCTCCTATTTTCGGACAGTTTGAGAATGTTAGTGTAGGACAGAAATTGGCCTGCCCTACAGTTTGCCCAAGGAGAGGAAGGAAAGGAGGCGGTACTAAGGCTTGGGCCAGGCAGAGAGAAGTGAACTCATACCCAGGGTCCATGTGATCTTGAGGGAACGCTTGTCCTCTGACATTTAGTCTCCTTTTTGGGGCAGTGAGTGGGTTGTCCCAGGTGGTCGCACTATCACCTGTTGGTGCTAAGAAGCCAAGATGAGAGCTTCAGGTAAAGCGTGGAGAGGGAACTCTATCCTGGGATTGGGCAGCCAAGAACGAGCCTGCTATGTTAGGTGACACGTACTTTAGCTTTCAATCCATGAGCACATGACTTAGTCTCTTGGAGCCTCATTTTCCTCATGAAAAAAAAAAAAATGAGCCTGGTAGCCCTTCCTTTAAGGGAACTTGTGAATAGCAAATTGGATCATGTAAGTACCGTTCCTGTTAAGCGGTGGTCACTAAATACTGCTGATGCCCCTTTCTCCTTCTTTCCTCCTAATGCCTATCCCCAAGCTTTGCCAATGCTATTTCCCACACGCACAGAGCTTTTCACTTTTATCTAGACAAAGCATTTCCTTTAACATCTGACTTAAAGCTCAGATTTCCCAAGCTTTTCTTAACTAACACCAAGAAACACTGACCTAGGATGAATTGCATAACCTCCCCAAGCCTCAGTTTTCCCAACTTGCAAAGTGAGATGATTGGAGAGCATGATCCCTGAGTCCCTTCCACTTCTAAAATGCCGTAACTCTGCACGTTTTTATCTCTCACCCTTTCTCTTCTTTCCTCCCTAGTCTCCCTGCCTCTTGCCCTCTCGCCCTCTCTATGTATCATGCTCTGCTGATGAATTGACTACAAACTATAAATCAGATTCAGGTGTGTAGTTGCAGCTCTCACAAATAGAAGACCTAATTGTGCAAGAATAAGTTCCCCCTGCTCTGATTGAGTCAGTCAGTTCTGTGTCTTCCTCCCCTCTCCCTCTGGCTTCTCCTCTATTTTTAGATAGACAGTCTGAAAAGCCTTAATATATCAATGACATTTATAACACATGTTAATATCTAAAGCGTCAATGCTCTATTTGTAGAAGTGACTGCTGATGTGATGAGATGCTTTTATTATATCAGTGATTTTATTATAAATATGATGAAACTTTGCACTCTTTTTTTGAAAATTAAATAATAATAATAAACTATCCTCTGCCCCAGTTTGTCCAACCATTGGCTTCAGGTACTAGGTTTTCCTTTTTTTTTTTTTTTTTTTGCTGTACTTTTTATAAATTGCTCTTTACAACTTCAGGATGAATATCTGTCTCCTGAAATAGATGACAGCGGGCTCTTCTGGGAGAATGCATTAGGGAGGTAAGTGCGGACTCCTGGAGATCCATTTTATAATCTCTGTACCTTCTCAGGCCCCCTGTGGGCTAGCACCTCAGAACTCTGGAGTTGGCTGATGCTGCGGTGTTTATATAAAAAGAATAACCCCCATCTCTGCATCTCCACGTTTTGCCTAACGTGAAAGTGCATCTCACAGTTATACAGATTGGAGATTAAAAGCATATGTTTTGGGAGCAAACATAGACTGGAGTTGAGCTGTGTCCCTTACCAGCTGTGTGATTTGGAAAAGCCGCTCAACCTCTCTGAGCTTCAAACTCTTTATCTACACAAAGTGAAAAAATCCATCTACCTCAAAGAGATGGTGTGAGGGTGTAATGAGATGGTGTGTGTAAAACATTCAGCACGTACGAAAGGATCAAGATTAGTAGCTGTCTTAGTCATCTAGTGCTGCTATAACAGAAATACCACAAGTGGATGGCTTTAACAAAGAGAAGTTCATTCTCTCACAGTCTAGTAGGCTATAAGTCCAAATTCAGGGCATCAGCTCCAGGGGAAGGCTTTCTCTCTCTGTTGGCTCTGGAGAAAGGTCCTTGTGATGCAGCAGACTTCCCTTGGTCTGGGAGCTTCTCCGAGTAGAAACCTCAGGTCCAAAGGAGGCACTCTGCTCCTGATGTTGCTTTCTTGGTGGTATGAGGTCCCCATTCTGCTCGCTTCCCTTTACTTTTATCTCTTGTAAGATAAAAGGTGGTGCAGGCCACACCCCAGGGAAACTCCCTTTACATTGGATCAGGGATGTGACATTAGTAAGGGTGTTACAATCCCACACTAATCCTCTTTAACATAAAATTACAATCACAAAATGGAGGACAACCACACAACACCGGAAATCATGGCCTAACCAAGTTGACACATATTTTTTTGAGGGGGACATAATTCAATCCGTGACAGCAGCTGTTATTCATTCTTGTAATTATCTTTATTACTACCTCATTTTTAAAGAATTTTTTTTGCCTACTTTACAACTCCATGTTGAGTTTCCACTTTTCTGACCTTCCACCTACCGTTAGCTGAACATCATTTGCCACTTTCTAGTGTCCAGCTTTATCATATCCCCTTCTAGCTTTATCATATCCCCCAACACACACACAAGCACAACCTAACCATACTGGATTTTACTTTCTTTCTCCAAGGATGCCATGATGTTGCAAACCTTCATGACTTTTCTTGTTATCCTCCCTGCTTACCTGCCTTCCTTTTTCATCCTAATTTACAGCGTCGCTATGAGTCAGAACCGACTCGACGGCAATAGGTTTAGGTTTTTTTGTTTTTTACCCTCCAAACTTAGCTTAGATTTCACTTCCTCTAGAAAGTGCTCTCTTATTACCTCTGACCTGAGACTAATGTACCACTCTGTAGTAACATAAACTCCTCTCTCATGGCTTTCGCCAAAGTTTTATGAATGTAATTGATTGTGTCTTATCCCAAGGTGATGAGTTCCTTGAGGAAGGAAATGCTGTCTCATTTGCCTTTTTATCTCCAAGTCCTAGCACATAGAACACATTCAATAAATATATAATGACCAACTCATTTCTTCGCATTTCTGATGTCTCCTGATGGATTATCAATTACTCCAGATTGTGGTTTATGACTTAGTTTCCACTTGCCTCCAATGTTTCTAGCACGGTCTTTATTTATTCAACAAACATTCTTTGAGTGTCTTTACTCAGCTTGGCTCTAATATACACGATGAAGTACAGAAATACATAATGGAAGAGAAGTGATGCCTCCGCCCTTCTGTCCCTGCCAGGCCTGCCTGGGACCCTCATTGGTGAGAGCAGAGGCTATGTTTCCCTATGCTAGGCAGGATTATCATGCTTTAAATGTAGGATCTCATACCTCTCTTGTACTTGTTCAGACACATATGGGCCACTTGGGGCAGACAAGTCTCCTTTCTTGTGCTTTGCCTTCTATTTCCTATGGGGGACTTGGTAAACAGAGCCACACCCTGCTTCTCAGAACTCAACATGTTGTTGCCCATGCCCCACTTTATTTCCTTCAAGCAGCTAACAGAAAATCATAAAATGTCACGATTTATATTGGAGGGGGCGCAAAAGGGAAGTAAACGGGCTGATTTAGATCTTAAACCAAAGCCAAATGCTCCAACCCAAACTTTACCTACAGTTTTGTATTGCAGGTGCTTATACAGTTATTGGAGCCCTGGTAGTGCAGTGGTTAATAGCTATGGCTGCTAACCAAGAGACTGGCGGTTCACATCCACCAACGACTCCTTGGAAACCCTACGGGCCACTTCTACTCTGTACTGTAGGGTCACTATGAATCTGAATTGACTCGACAGCAGTGTGTGTTTTTGTTGTTTATACAATTCTTAATCATTTTTAGTCCAGTTTTGCTATCATGCCTCGCTTGTCTAGTAGCTCATTGAGACCCCATGAAGACAAAGGTGATTAATAGAGCAAAGATCAGGCATTTCTATATTCCTAATCTCAACATCATCTGATATTACCAAAACATTAACCTTAATTTCAAAGAAATTCAGTCCAAACCCATACGTAGTTCACTGGCTAGTGAAGGAGACAGATTTGAACACAAATGACTGTATCATTGTCAGCTAAGTACATAGAAAGTGCTGTAAAGTATCAACGTTGTATTGAGCCCATCATTATTACATGAATGATTTTAAGAAATACGTCTTGATGCGCTATACCACTGCCTCTGTGGGCCGCCGTATTATGTTCAGTGTTTGGGAATCCTACAAGGAATCATCCATTTGGCCCATGGCCTATCTTCTCGTTGTTAGGTACCATCAAGTCTGTTGTGACTCATAGCAACCCTACATATAACAGAACAAAATGCTGCCCAATCCCGCTCCATCCTCACAATCATTGCTATGTTTCAGCACATTGTTGCAGCCACTGTGTCAATTCATTTCACTGAGGGTCTTCCTCTTTTTCACTGACCCTCTACTTTACAGAGCATGATGTTCTTCTCCAGCAACTGGTCCTTCCTGATAGCACATCCAAAGTAATTGAGACGAAGCCTCACCATCCTCACTTCTAAGGAGTATTCTGGCTGTACTTCTTCCAAGACAGATTTGTTCATTCTTCTTGCAATCCATGGTATAGTCAATATTCTTCGCCAACACCATAACTCAAAGGAATAAATTATTTTTTGGTCTTCCTTATTCATTGTCCAGCTTTCGCACGAATATGAGGTGATTGAAAATACCATGTCTTAGGGCAGGTACAGCTTAGTCCTTAAAGTGACATGTTTGCTTTTTAAACCTTCAAAGAGGTCTTCTGCAGCAGATTTGTCCAATGCAATTATGTCGTTTGATTTCTTTTTATTTTTTCTTTTTTAATTGTGCTTTAGATGAAGGTTTACAGAGCGAATTATTTTCTCATTAAACAATTAATACACTCATATTGTTTTGTGACATTGGTTGCCAACCCCACAGTTTGTCAACACTCTCCCCTTCTCAACCTTGGGTTTCCCACTACCAGCTTTCCTGTCCCCTTCTGCCTTCTTGTCCTTGCTCCTGGGCTGGTGTGCCCATTTAATCTCATTTTGTTTTATGTGCCTGTCTAATCTTTGGCTGAAGGGTGAACCTCAGGAGTGAGTTAACCTTCAGTACTGAGTTAAAAGAGTGTCCAGGGGCCATACTCTCGAGGTTTCTCTAGTTTCTGTCAGACCAGTAAGCCTGGTCTTTTTTTGTGAGTTAGAATTTTGTTCTACATTTTTCTCCAGCTCTGTCTGGGACCCTCTATTGTGATCCCTGTCAGAGCAGTTGGTGGTGATAGCCAAGCATCATCTAGTTGTGCTGGACTCAGTCTGGTGAAGGCTGTGGTAGTTGTGATCCATTAGTTGTCCTTTGATTTCTTGACTGCTGCTTCCATGTGTGTTGACTGAGATCAAAGTAAAACGAATTCTTGACGACTCCAATATTTTCTCGGTTTATCATGAGTTGCTTCTTGGTCCAGCTGGGAGGACTTTTGTTTTCTTTATGTTGAGGTGTAATCCATACTGAAGGCTGTAGTCTTTGATCTTTATCTGTAAGTGCTTCAAGGTCTCTTCACTTTCAGCAAGCAAGGTTGTGTCATCTGCATATAGCAGGATGTCAGTGAGTCTTCCTCCTATCCTGATGTTGCGCTCTTCTTCATATAGTCCATCTTCTCGGGTTATTTGTTCAGCGTACAGATTGAATAAGTATGGTGAAAGGATACAACCCTGATGCACATCTTTCCTAATTTTAAACCACAGAGTATCCCCTTGTTTTGTTCGAACAACTGCCTTTTGGTCTATGTACAGGTTCCTCATTAGAACAATTAATTGTTCTGGAAATCCCATTCTTCTCAATGTTATCCATAATTTGTTATGATCCACACAGTCGAATGCCTTTGCATAGTCAATAAAACACGGGTAAACATTTTTCTAGTATTCTTTGCTTTCAGCCAAGATCCATCTGACATCAGCAATGATATCCTTCATTCCACATCCTCTTCTGAATCTGGCTTGAATTTCTTGCATGTGATATTAATGATATTTTTTGATAATTTCTGTATTCTGTTTGATCACCTTCTTTGGAATGGGCACGTGTATGGATCTCTGCCAGTCAGTTGATCAGGTAGCTGTCTTCCAAATTTCTTGGCATAGACGAGTGAACACTTACAGCATTGAATCCGTTTGTTGAAACATCTCAGTTGATATTCCATCAATTCCTGGCCTTTAGGAGAGTTCATATACTTTCCAAAGGACGACTTGTGAAAAATACCTCCCAGTATCTTCTTTCTATATCCCCAAATTTTGACAAATTCATAAAAGCATATTAGACACTGCCCAACTCCCTTCAAATGTCCTAAGTCTGGACACCCTAACAAGTAACCTGATATCAAAAGAATGTGAACATGTTATGAAATGGTCTAGTGTAAGATGCAGATGGCTGAGATGAATCATGCAATATTAGATAGGTATTTCCATAATAATGGTGTATAACAAACCACCCCAAATCTCCGTGGCTGACAGCAAGCATTTCTTTTTCTTGCTATGGTTCTGTGGGTTGGCTTGGCTAGCTCTGCTTCTGTCTACAGGTCCAATATGTCTTTTCCTGGGATTCAGATTTGGTTTTGGACTGATTCACATAACTCCACCTTTTCCTTAAAGCAGCATCTTAACTGGGACATATTTTTCTCATGGAGAAAGACAGCAGTGAAAGTGAACAAGCCAATCTGTACTATCACAGCTATGCTCACATCACTTCTACTAACATTCCATTAGCCAAAACAAGTCATATGACCATGTGTGACAGATATCAATAGTGTGGGACTGTATTCTGCATATGGTAGGAGGGCACTGCAGGGTTGCATGACAAAGGGTATGAATATGTAGTATTATTGCAGTGGAGTGAAGAATTAAGGCCCAAAGTCCAAACTACTCCACATGCTTTCTCCATTTGCTCCCCTACACACATGGTATGCATCACTCTTCCATCATAGTGGTTTTCCTTACTTCTCCACAACATACCAGCTAATGGAAATTACCATCCCTGGCATTGTTCATTGTTCTGGGAATTAAGAAATCAGGGTCTATGTGTGTGTCTTGGAACAAATTACTTTCTCTCACTGGACCTCATTTTCCTCATCTATAAAATGAAGAAATTGGATGCAGTGTTTTCTAATGTTTCTTTAGCTTCTAGTGACTTTTATTCATCAGAAGGCAGTGTGGCATCATGGTTAGGAGTTTAGGCTCTTGAGCTAGCCTACCTGGGTTCATAGCTGGGGATCACAACTTTGTGTGACTTTGGCAAGCTATTTACCCTCTATCGTATTCAGTGTTCCATATGTAAAATGGGGATAATAAGAGTATCTGTTCATTAAATGGTTGTGACCATTAAGTGAAGGAATGCATGTAAAATGCTTAGACCAGTGTGTGGCATACAGACATCTAAAAACCAAAAAACAACTATTTTGCTGTCAGGTCAGTTCTGACTCATGGCAACCACATGTGTTGCAAAGTAGAACACACACCATAGGGTTTTCAAGGCTGTGACCTTTCTGAAGTAGATGGGCAGGCCTTTCTTCTGAAGCACTTCTGGGTGGGTGCGAACCACCAGCCTTTCAGTTTAGTCATTGAGTGCTTAACCATTTGTGGCACCCAGGACTCCACAACCAAATGGAACTGCCAAAATATTTGGAAAAAATAAATGATATGATACATTTCAGGAACTGAAAGAAGTTCAGAATGAAGGGGTGAGGATGGAAGGTAAGGCTAGAAAAGTAAACAAAAATAGCAAGAAACGGGATTAAGACACATTAAGGTACTTGGTCTCAATCCTGTGATTGATGGGCAGACATGCCAAAATTTGAAGCAAGGAAATGAGGGAATTCATAGGGTTACACACAAAGTGGATTAAGAAAGAATTGGATGACCCATAAAAGTTGGATAGTCAAGGAGCATGCTTTAAAAATACATGTGCTTTTTTTTTTTCCCCCCCCTCACAGGGGAGGGAGGTATGAGTAAAATTGGAGCAGGAATAGGGTAGGGAGAAAACATGAAGAAGCTAAGATGGTGTAAGTTTAGCTACTAGAAGGTGATTTGCCAGAGGCCCAGAACCCAGTGTGCAGAAGCACCAGGCACCCTGGCAGCACCTCCCACACTGTGCTGCTGCTTCCCAGACTGGCTGCCTTCTACAGATTCAAGAAAGGCCGGGAGGAGAGGGAAAAAAAGGCAGCTGAACTTTTCTACCTTCTGACTGCCCTCAGCCACTTGAAAAGTGAACTAGTAGAGGGTTAAGGATGAGGCAAGACAGATCAGGTGCTAGCACGTGTCAGGTGGAGGAAAGAGCAGTAACGTTGCAGAGGTATTATTATGCTTGTTCGCTAGCATCTTTAAAATAATCCCCCATGGAGTTTAGAATGAAGCGGAGCAGTCACAGCACAGGCAAACCCGTCCTCCACTTGGAGTGAGCTACAGCAGCACTTAAGCTAAAGACAGCAAGTGGAGCGGCTCTTAAAATCACGGTGACAAGTCGTTGTTTACATCTTCCACTAGGTTTGGAGACACTTTGTTCATGCCTCCATAAATCCCCCAAAGAATGTGCGTATTCCCCTCTTTCACTGTCTTTTCCTACTGCCTCAGGAAGAAAAAAAATCACTTAGTGGTCACATGTATATGTGCACATGGGCACATGTTTGCCTGGGGAGGCCAGCCTTTCTTTATCAATAGCTACTTCTTTTTTCCCCTTAATTTTTCCCATAACCACAGAGAGTTAAAAAGGGCCTCTTGCCCCATCCCTGAAAGGAGGTGTCAGCCACAACAGCTCAGTTTCTTTAAGGAGTTAGAGAATATTTGCTTTCTTGGGGTTTACTGGGCAGAAGTTGATTTAGGGGCTTGAGGATATTGTGAAGGGAAGCTTAGAAAACCAGTTAAACTGGAAATCTCGAGCCCTAAATGTGAGAGGCACCAACAGTAACCTTGAGAGGGCATGCCATGGGACCTAGAATTGTCCAGTGTTGGAGCAATGTGAGTGTTTTAGTCATCTTCGTGATGCTATAACAGAAATACCACAAGTGGATGGCTTTAAAAAACAGCAGTTTATTCTCTTGTAGTTTAAGAGACTAGAAAGTCCAAATTCAGGGTGCCAGCGCCCGAGGAAGTCCTTCTCTCTCTGTCGGCTCTGGCGGAAGGTCCTTGTCATCAATCTTCCCCTGGTCTAGGAACTTCTCAACACAGGACTTGGAGTCCAAAGGACTCGCTCCCCTCCTGGCACTTCTTTCTTGGTGCCTTAAGGTCCTCCTCTCTCTGCTCTCTTCTCTCTCCTTTCATCTCTCATAAGATGAAAGGTGATGCAGGCCACACTCCTGGGAAACTCCCTTACAGTGGATCAGGGCTGTGACCTGTGTAAGGGTGCCGTGTCCTATCCTAATCCTCTTTAACATAACCTAATCTTAGCTCATTAACCACAGGCAGAGATTAGGATTCACAACATATAGGAAAATTACATCAGATCACAAAATGGAGGACAACCAGACAACACTGGGAATCATGGCCTAGCCAAGCTGAATCATATTTTGGGGGGACGCAATTCAATCCATGACAGTGGGTCAGTCCGTTCATTCATTTCTTTATTCGTTTTTTTTCATTCAACAGCATTGAGAATCTAGCTCATGCTGGATCCAGTAATAGTGCAGGAAAAAAAAAATGAGAAAAACAACCATATGCGTGGCTGCTCTCATTGAGCTTAGAGTATAGTAAAGGAGATAGTCAATAAAAAATTTATCACAATAATTATTAAAATGCAGTATGATTAGTGCTAAGAAGTAAAATAATTAATGGAAGGAAGCAATATGAAGAGCTAATATACTGAAGGCTGTCTTTGACAAAGAGATCTGAAAGACCAGTACAAATGAGTCATGTAGAAGAGCCCATATGTTAGTTTGGAGGAAGCATCCAGATTCTTAGGTATAAAGAAGCTTGGCAAGCTTGAAAAAGACAAGGATGCCCAGTGTGGGTGGAACATGTGAGCTTAGGAGGGAGATGAACAGAGGAGCCATGTCATGCCTCTTAGAGATGAGGAAACTGAGGCCCAGAACAGGCAAGTATATTGCCCAATATCACATAGTAAATTAAAGACAGATTGGATCCAACATTTCAGGGTATCCTTTCCCAATCATTCAAGCAGACTATAGCTTCTACCATGCCAAGCAGGGAAAAATCTAAACTTTTTAGAAAGGGAAACAAACAAATCTCAAAGAAAGTCTTCAGTATCATTGGAAAACATTAGTATCACTGGAATGAGCAAATCTTCATAATAGGAAGTCCTTTTTATTACCTAATCCCTCACCCACAGTATTTTTTCTCTTCAACTATTTTTAGTAGCTAAAATATTATTATATTATTTATAAATATTATTATATCTATATTTGTGCACATACCAAAGAAAGGCGATCCAACAGAATGCAGAAATTATCAAACAATATCATTAATATCACCACAAGTAAGATTTTGCTGAAGATAACTCAGAAGCAATTCCAGCAGTACATCAACAGGGAGCTGCCAGAAATTCAAGCCGGATTCAGAAGAAGACAGGAATGAAGGATATCATTGCTGATGTCAGATGGATCCTGGCTGAAAGCAGAGAATCTCAGAGAGATGTTTACCTGTGTTTTATTGACTATGCAAAGGCATTCGACTGTGTGAATCATAACAAATTATGGATAACATTGCAAAAAATGGGAATTCTAGAACACTTAATTGTGCTCATGAGGAACCTGTACATAGATCAAGAGGCAGTCATTTCAACAGAACAAGGGGATATTGTGTGGTTTAAAATCAGAAAAGGTGTGTGTCAGGGTTGTATCCTTTCACCATACTTGTTCAATCTGTATGCTGAGCAAGTAATCCAAGAAGCTGGACTATATGAAGAAGAACAGAACGCAACATCAGGATTAGAGGAAGACTCATTAACAACCTGCATTATGCAGATGACACAACCCTGCTTTCTGCAAGTGAAGAGGACTTGAAGCACTTACTAATGAAGATCAAAGACTACAGTCTTCAGTATGGACTGCACCTCAACATAAAGAAAACAAAAATGCTCACAACTGGACCAATAAGCAACTCCGTGATAAACAGAGAATAGATTAAAGGTGTCGAGGATTTCATTTTACTTGAATGCACAATCAGTGCTCATGGAAGCAGCAGTCAAGAAATTAGATGCTGTATTGTGTTGGGCAAATCTGCTGCAAAGACCTCTTTAAAGTATTGAAAAGCAATGATTGATGTTATTATGAAGCCTAAGGTGAGCCTGACCCAAGCCTTGGTATTTTCAATCACCTCACATGCATGCGAAAGCTGTACAGTGTATAAGGAAGACTAAAGAAGAATTGAAGCCTTTGAATTGTGGTGTTGAGGAAGAATATTGAATATACCATGGACTGCCAGAAGAACGAACAAATCTGTCTCGGAAGAAGTACAGCCAGAACGCTCCTTAAAAGCAAGGATGGCGAGACTTAGTCTCAGGTACTTAGAATATGTTATCTGGAGGGACCAGTCCCTGGAGAAGGACATCATGCTTGGTAAAGTTGAGGATCAATGAAAAAGAGGAAGACCCTCAACAAGATGGATTGACAGAGTGGCTGCAACAATTGGCTGAAACATAGATAGCAATGATTTTGAGGATAACGCAGGACTGGGCAGTGTTTCGTTCTGTTGTACATAGGGTCACTACGAGTTGGAACCAACTCAGTGACATCTAACAACAACTACATCAAGGGCCCATTATCCAAACCAAAACTAAATCCATTGTCATCGAGTCTATTCTGACACATAGCAACCGTATAGGACAGAGTAGAACTGCCCCATAGGGTTTCCAAGGAGCAGCTGGTGGATTCAAACTGCTGACCTTTTGATTAGCAGCTGAGCTCTTAACCACTGTGCCACCAGGGCTCCAAGGGCCCATTACAGACTTCAAAATAATTACAAGTCATACTTTTGTTTATTTCCTGGTATAGAATTCTAAGCTAAAATTTTACTTGCCTGTTTATTATTCTCTGAGGATTCTCATGGTATGTCTTAGGAGTTGTGAAGAACAGAAACAATATATAAGAGGAGATGTCAAGCAAACAAAACAATATTTAAAAAAAAAAATCCTTATGTGTTTCTTAAATTGGTAAAGACAAATCACTGGTGGGTATTTCAAAAGTATGTATCAAAAGCCTAGAAAATGCACAGACCCTTTCTCCCAGCAATTCCACTTCTAAGAATTTGTCTTAAAGAAATAATCACAAAGGTGACAAAAATTATTAGGAGAGTAGTAACAGCATTATTTAAAGTTAAAACAAAAAGAAGCAAAACAAAAGAAAAAAATGGAATCCAAGTGGTAAACAGTAGGGAATGGATTATATGCATCATAATGTGTCTTATCTCTACAAGAGAAAACACACACACACACCCCATGTACTCTCAAGCTAAGAAAAAGAAAGACTCCAATGATAAACAGCAGGAAACATCAGTTTAGGGACATGCTAGACACTGAAGAAATATTTTTGAATGTGTAACAAAGTACCTACAATTATACTCACTTATTTAATAAATATGTATAAACTCCTACTTTGTGCAGGCGTGATGCTAGATGCTGGCAATGCATTGCTGAGCAACTACAGGCCTGGACTTTGCCTTCAGCGAGCTTAAGGTCTGGCCTAGTTTAAGACTTGCTATATCTGAATAATATAGTATTGAACACATTTTAATACTTTCATTTCTGCTTTTTTCTGCGCATTGAGAAATAGTTTTGTTTTTGCAATTTAAAATGGTTTATAAATAAGTAATCTTGTATTTGTGCAACACTTCCTCACTCATTATTTATTTGTTCCTTACAGCTAGTCCTGTGGAAGGAAAGATGAAGAGGAAAAGAGTGAAGGTAGGAGGAAAGTCGCACTGGCAAGGAATCTTCTATGGGTCAGGTGTTTTACATACTTTACCTCACTTAGTCTTCAGGACACCTCAGAGAGCCATAGATTAATCCTGTTTTGCAGGTAAGGAACCTCTCAGGTCAGGAGGCTAATGTTCAGGGCAATATTAGAACTGACATGAGTTTAGCAGTTCAAACCTCCTTCAGCTACATGAAACTGAGTATGTATAAGTGGGTTAGGGAAGACCAACTGGATATCCTACCATTCCCTTAAATTCAAACACAAAACCAGCTCCTCAATCAGATTGTCCTTCTAATCCTGCATCCTGTACTGGTTGCTTCATCTCCACTACCTCAGTTCCTCATATGTAAAATGAAGATAGTAATACCTCTCTCAAAGAGTCAGTGGAAGATTAAAGTAGTTAATACAAGTAAAGCTCTCAAAATAGTACCAGTTATGTAGCAAGCACTCAATACATGTTATCTATCACCATTATTACCGTTATTATTAACTTCACTGCTTTTTGTTCCAGTCTCACACACAAAAGCATACACTGTCACCACAGGCTCCTCCACTCCCTCATTGTCTTTTTTATCACCTAATCAGGCACAAGTCCTGTCACTTCTGACCTTCATAATGTCTCCCACCTTGATAGCCCACTCTCTGACAACTCAGAACAACAATAACCAAAAAAAAGTAGCGAATGTATCAATATGGTAACTATCTCTCAGGGCTTAAGCTGAAGGATCAATGGATATGAAGCTGAGGAGGACAAGATGACCTTTAGAGGCACAAGATACAAAAATTGAAGGCTGATTGACAGGCAAGATAAGCAATCACTTCTGTGACCTTAAGTTGTCCCTCGTCCCCTGGTTTAACAGGATAATGAAGAAAAGAGGATTCTGTACCTACAGAGGTCTTTTGAGAATCTAAGCCAACGTCTGTTCTGCTGGCTCAGTCAGCTTAATGGAGAGCAACTGAGCTACTTATCATGGACATGTGGGTGCAGGCATCATGTAGAATGTGAAAAATTACAACATTAATAGCAGAGAGACCATTATTTGAATTATTGGCTGTGTGATTTTGTAGTATGTAACTTCACCTCTCTGAGCCTTGTTTCCCTCTTTGGTAGTTAAAGAGCATCATATTTATCTCATGAGGCTTTTATGAAGACGAAATATATGTAATCAATCTAGCACATAGGAGAGAATCAATAAATGGTAGTAGCTATTATCATTACTATTGTGGGTGATAAAATGTAAGACATTGTTTTTATGTCCTGGTAAGAAAGAGAGAAACAAACTGAAACTTACTGAATAATATTTAATGAATGACAATTATTTGCTATGTGATATATATATATTTGTATGTATACACACACACACATACATATAATCAATGCTTGTTGTTAGTAATTAATGATTGTTAAATTTTGGCTGTTCTAACCCACCAGCTGCTATGCAGGGGAAAGATGTGGAAATCTACTTTCATAAAGATCACAGCCTTGGAAGCCCTATGGGGAAGTTCTACTCTGTCCTATAAGAGTAGCTATGAGTTGGAATCGACTCAACAGCAGTAGGTTTGTTTTTTTTTTCAAAAGACAATTGTTGTTAATAGTATTGTAGCTTTGACAATAGTATCCCAATGTAGGTTAATAAAAATTAGATTGTAAATGTCATGGCTAGAAGTATCAAATTCTCTTGTCCAATTCTAAAACACATTAACATTTAGTAAATGTCTTAATATAAACCTAAACCCAAAAATCAGTCCAACCAACTTGACCTCATAGATATAGATAGAACATATCACCCAACAGCGGTGAAGTATACATTCTTTTTTAATACACATGGAACATTCTCCAGAATAGACAACTAACCTTAGGCCTCAAACCACCCTCAATAAAATCCAAAGCATCAAAATAACACAAAGCATTTCTCTGATCACAATGTCATAAAACTAGAAATCAGTAACAGGAAGAGCAAGGAAAAAAAAATCAAATACATGGAAACTGAATAACACCCCACTTAAAAACAACTGAGTAATTGAAGAAATCAAAGAGGGAATCAAAAATTCCCAGAATTAAATGAGAATGAAAACACATCATACCAAAACCTTTGGGACACAGCAAAGGCAGTGCTCACAGGTCAATTTATAGCAATAAATGCATACATCAAAAAGAATGGACCAAAATCAAAATGTTAGCCCTACAGCTTGAACAAAAAGAAAGAGAACAGCAGAAGAATCCTACAGGCACCAGAAGAAAGGAAATAATACAGATCAGAGCAGAAATAAATGAAACAGGGAACAGAAAAACAGTAGAACAAATCAACAAGATGAAAAGTTAGTTCTTTGAAAAGATCAACAATATGGATAAATCATTGGCCAAAAAAAAAAAAAAAAAAAAAAAGTAGGAGTGGAAGCTAATAATCCAAATAATAAATGACATTGGGGACATTACAATAGAAACAACTGAAATAAAAAGGATCATAACTGAATATTATGAAAAACTGTACTCCAACAAATTTGAGAACTTAGAGGAAATGGACAAATTTCTAGAAACCCACTACCTACCTAAGCTAACACAAACTGAGATATAAATCTGAACAGACCCATAGCAAGAGAAGAGATTGAAGAAGAAATAAAAAAAACCTCCCAACATAAAAAAGCTCTGACCCAGAAGGCTTTACTGGGGAATTCTACCGAAAATTCAGAGACAAGCTCACACCAGTATTACTCAAACTATTTCAGAGCATAGAAAATGAAGGAATTCTCCTGAGTTAATTTTAGGAAGCCAGCATAATCCTAATGCCAAATCTAGACAAAGACACCACAAAAAAGAAAATTACAGACCAATATCTCTCATGAATATAGATGCAAAAATTCTCAATATAATTCTAGCCATTAGAATTCGGCATCATACCAAATAAAAATAATAATACTTCATGACCAAGTAGGATTCATACCAGGTATGCAAGGATGGTTCATTATGAGAAAATCAATCAGTGTAATCCACCACGTAAATGGAACAAAAGAAAGGAATCACATGATCATCTTAATCGACATAGAAAGACATCTGGTAAAGTCCAACACCCATTTCTGACAAAAATTCTCAATAAAATAGGAATATAAGGAAAATTCCTCAACATAATGAAGGGTATCTATACAAAACCAGGAGCACTGGTGGTGCAGTGGTTAAGAGCTGCAGCTGCTAACTAAAAGCTCCATAGTTCAAATCTACCAGCCACTGCTTGGAAACCCTATGGGGCAGTTTTACTCTGTCGTATATGGTCTCTATGAGTTGAAATTGACTCAATGGTGACAGGCTATGTACAAAACCGACAGCCAACATCATTCTCAGCAGAGAGAGGCTAAAAACATCCCCCCTAGAACAGGAATAAGACAAGGATGTCCTTTATCACCATTCGTATTTAACATTGTGCTGGAAGTCATAGCTACAGCAATAAGGCAAGAAAAAGAAATAAAGTGCATCCAAATAGGAAAGGAAGAAGTAAAACTATCTCTATTTGCAGATGATATGATCTTATATACAGAGAACTCCAAAGATTCCACAAGAAAACCACTAGAAAGAAACTAATAGAAAGATTCAGCAGAGTAGCAAGATATAACATAAACATAAAAAAATAAGTTGGATTCCTATACACCAACAACGAGAACTTCAAAAAGGAAATCAGGAAAATAATACTATTTATAAATAGCCCCTAAAGAGATAAAATGCTTAGGAATAAATCTAACCAGGGATGTAAAAATGTACACAAAAAAAACTACAATACACTAATGCAAGAAACCAAAAGAGGCCTACATGAATGGAAAAACATACAATGCTCATGGACAGGAAGACTCAACATTGTGAAAATATCAATCATATCCAAAGTGATCTACAAATATAATGCAATCCTGGTGCAAATACCAAACAGCATTTTTTCATGAGAAGGAAAAACTAATCACCAACTTTATATGGAAAGGAAAGAGGCCCTGGATAAGCAAAGCATTATTGAAGAAAAAGAACAAAGTAGGAGGTCTCAAACTACCTAATCCCAGAACCTACTATACAGCTACAGTAGTCAAAACAGCCTGGTACTAGTACAACCACAGACACATAGACCAATGGAACAGAATTGAGAACCCAGATGTAAATCTATCCACCTAGGGTCAACTGATCTTGGACAAAGGACCAAAGTCCATTAAATGGGGAAAAGGCAGTCTTTTTAACAAATGGTCCTGGCAAAACTGACAAAACTGGCACCAAAGAAGACATTAGGTGGCTAATTGACACATGAGGAAATGCTTGCGATCATTAGCCATTAGAGAAATGCAAATCAAAACTGCAATGAGATACCCTCTCACTCCAACATTACTGGCACTACTAAAAAAACAGAAAATAACAAATGTTAGAGAGGCTGCAGGGAGATTGGAACTCTCATGCACTGCTGGTGGGAATGTAAAATGGTACAACCACTATGGAAAACGATATGATGCTGCCTTAAAAAGCTAGAACTAGAAATATTATATGATCCAGAAATCCCATTCCTAGGAATATATCCTAGAGAAATAAAAGCCATCACACTAATAGACATATGCACACCCGTGTTCACTGAAGCATTATTCACAATTGTAAAAAGATGGAAACAATCTAAGTGCCCATCAACAGATGAATGGATAAACAAATTATGGTACATACGCACAATGGAATACTATGCAGTGATAAAAAACATTGAAGAATCTGCAAAACATCTCACAACATGGATGAATCTGGAAGGCATTATGCTGAGTGAAATAAGTCAATCACAAAAGGACAAATACTGTATGAGAAACTATTATAAAAACTGAAGAAAAGGTTTACAAACAGAATAAAACAATTATTGGTGGTTACTAGGGAGCGGAGGGATAGGGAGGGCAAATAACTAACTAGATAATAGACAAGTATTAACTTTGGTGAAGGGAAAGACCACACACAATATAGGGGAAGTCAGCACAACTTGACCAAGGCAAAGTCAAAGTAGCTTCCTAGACACATCCAAACACCTTGAGGGACTGAGTTACTGGTGCTGAGGGCTGGGGACCATGGTCTCAGGGGACATCTAGGTCAACGGGCATAACATAGTTCATAAAGAAAATGTTCTACATCCTACTTTGGTGAGTAGTGTCTGGGGTCTTGAAAGCTTGCAAGTGGCCATCTAAGATATCTCTATTGGTCCCAACATGTTTGGAGCAAAAAAAAAAAAATTAATGAAGATCTAAATAAATGGAGAGACATACCTTGTTCATGGATTGAAAGACTTAACATAAAGATTTCAATTCTCCCTGTATTAATACACAGGTTTAACTCAGTTTCTGTCAAAATCTAGCAAAGTTTTTTTGTTGTTGTTGTTTTATTGTTGGTAAGTATAGACAAGATTATTCTAAAATTATGAAAAAGAATAAATTGTATGCTATCAGTCTACCTGATCTCAAGACCAATTATTATAAACTACATTAATTAAGATGGTGTGGCATTGGTGGAGAGATAGACACAGTTTATCCAATGGAACAGAAGAGAAAACCCAGAAAGAAACCCACACAAATGTGGTCAACTGATTTTTGAAAAAGATGTTTTAAACCACTAAGTGTGGTGATTTGTTATACCAGAAATAGAGAACTGATACAGAGTCCTCACTAATTTTTAAGATGTAAATGGGTCTCGAGTTGGAGGACCATTCTCCTGTGATCTTGGGCAAATATTTCAAATGTTACTAGCCTCATTGTCTACATCTGTAAGATGTGAATAACAAGTTTTCCAAAATAATAAGGCTGTTTTGAGTATCAAATGAGATCATTCATTTAAAATGCGTAGCAAAATCCCTAGCATTTGGTTAGTGCTTAGTGTGTGATAGCTATTATTATTGGCAAAACTGTAGTTGGTTACATCAAAGTAACAGAGGAAAGATAATACAAAATTTTGCCAGCTGATCTATGTAGTGGTGTAGAGAAAGATATTATGCTCATCCTTCCTAAGATATGTGAATAGAAGACCAGGCTCAGAAAAATGTGCTCTTAAGTACTATTTTAGCCATCTAATGCTGCTATAGCAGAAATACCAAAGTGGATGACTTTAACAAAGAGAAGTTTATTCTCTCATACTTTAGGGGCTAGAAGTCCAAATTTACAGGGCCAGCTCCAGGAGGTTTCTCTCTCTGTTGGCTCTAGGGGAAGGTCTTTGTCATCAAACTTCCCCTGTCCTAGGAGCTTCTCAGGGTAGAGACCCCGGGTCCAAAGGACAAACTCTGCTCCCAGCAGTATTTTATTGGTGGTATGAGGTCCCCACTGTCTCTCTGCTCCCTTCTCTCTTTTATATCTCAAAACAGATTGACTTAAAACACAACCTAATCTTGTAGATTGAGTCCTGCCTCATTAGCATAACTGCCTCTAATCCTTCCTCATAGAGGTAGTATTTACAACACATAGGAAAGCTATATCAGATGACACAATACTGGGAATCATGGCCTAGCCAAACTGACACAGATTTTGAGGGGACACAATTCAATCCATAACAAGTACCATGATAATCTGTGAAAATGCCAGGCCTTCCTTATACAAGTGATTTGCCAAGATATGTAAAAATGAAATAAAATTAGAAATGTAAGTGCTAAAGCCATTGTATTTCAAACCAATCAAAGTTGGTGTGATGTTTTTTAAAGAAGTACAGTATTTTATAAAAATTGGAAAGTACTAAAAATGAATAAGCACAGTAAATTAGACTTCTAAAAGTTATCTTTTTTCTTTAATGAACCAGATTTGACTGCAATAAAAAATGTACTTTGTTGGGGACCCTTTTCCTGAATCACCTTTTATTGTTCTGGAAATACTGATCTGTTGAGGCTGGTTCTCCCTAGAGTTTTATAAAATACTGTACTTCTTTAAAAAACATCGCACCAACTCTGATTGGTAGCCCTGGTGGCGTAATGGTTAAGAACATGGCTGCTAACCAATGGGTTGGCAGTTCAAAACCACCAGCCGCTCCTCGGAAGCCCTATGGGGCAGTTCTACTCTGTCGTTTAGGGTCACTATGAGTCAGAACCCACTAGATGGCACCTAACAACAACAAGAACAACTCTGATTGGTTTGAAATACAATGGCTGTAGCACTTACATTTCTAATGTTATTTCGTTTTTACATATCTTGACAAATCGCTTGTATGAGAAAGGCCTGGCATTATCACAAATTATCATGGCACTTAAGAGTACATTTTTCTGAGCCTGGTCTTCTATTCATATGTTGTAGGAAGGATGAGCGTAAAAAAGATCTTCTTTCTCCAGACTATTGCATAGATCTACAGGAATAGTCTGTAGAAGTGAGTGGCTATTGCCATCACGTTCTTGTTTGAAGAGCAGACTAAACCTCACACTGTTAAAACATACAGATACGCAAACAAAGAACAGGGCTAACATTTTTGGCTTTCCACTACATTTTTCAATCTCAAAACCAAGGCTGATGAAGAATTATTGCTCATTTATTCACTTGTCCAACCAACAAATATATATTGAGCACCTGCATGTGTGAGATACATCTCTAGTACCTGGGCATTTGTTTCCTGCTGGCATTGAGATTATATTCTACTATTCGCTAAAGTCTACTGCTTACTCCTAAACCAGAAATCTGGTTCTGTTTAGTATTCCACATAGCAGCTTATACCACCTAGATTCTGACTGTGCATGGTTAGTTGTTAATGAAAGAGCAAATGAATGAATTCTAGACTTTTGTTCCAAGATACTTCCTTTAAATCTTGATCTAATCCAGCCCTTTCCTTCCCCTGCATATCAACCTGTTTTACTTTCTTCATACCCCTTATTGCAGTCTGAAATGATTTTGTCCATTTATTCCTCTACTTGTTCTTTGTCTACCACCCTCAACAGATTATAAATTTCAGGAAGGCAAGGATGTCATATGACTTTTATATCTGTAGCCTAGTGCCTAGAACTATGCCTGCCTCATAGTCAGTGCTCAATATATGTTTGAAGGAATGGATAAGGGAATCCTTAGATAATTAGTCTCACTCCTATGATCTGGAACTGCTCTGTCCAACTTGGTAGACACACATGGTTATTAAGCACTTGAAATGTGGCTAATTTGAATTAAGATGTGCTATAAGCATAAAAGGAAGCCCTGGTGGCACAGTGGTTAAGAGTGTGGCTGCTAACCAAAAGGTTTGCAGTTCAAATCCACCAGCTGTTCCTTGGAAACCCTATGGGGCAGTTCTACTCTGTCCTATAGGGTCGCTATGAGTTGGATTCAACTCAATGGCAACAGGTATGGGCATAAGTATAAAAAGGAACCCTGGTGGTGCAGTGGTTAAGCTCTCAGCTGCTAACCACAAGTTCGGCATTTCAAACCCACCAGCTGCTCCACGGGAGAAAGATGTGACAGTCTGCTTCTGTAAAGATTTAAAACACCATACCAAACCTGTTGCCATGGAGTCGATTCCAACTGGAAACCCTATGGGGCAGTTCTGCTCTGTCTTACAGGGCCTCTATGAGTTGGAATCGACTCCACAGCAATGGGTTTAGTTTGGGTATAAGTATAAAATGCATATCAGATTTCAAAGACCTCGTACAAAAAAAAAACTCATTAAATTTTTTTATATTCATTCTATGTTGAACTAGTAATATTTTGAATATATTGGGTTAGATAAAATATTAAATATTTTTAAATGGCTGTCACCTTTTTCCTTTTTTTTAATGTGGCTACTAGAAAATGTAAAATTTCATATGTGGTTCACTTTTGTGGCTGACCTTATGTTCCCATTGGACAGCGCTGGTCTAGAACGGTTGTCAAAAAACAGATTCCAAGAAGTACACACCTGTGGCTGGGTTCATCAATACTAAGGCCAAGGCCGTTGCAGGGAACACTTGGAGTAAAATTCAGATTCTGGTTCCAGGCAGATTAGGGAGTTAACGCTCTGAATTGAAACAGGTGAAGCTAGGGTTTCCAGAGAGGTATCTAATGAAGCTAGATGCTATAACACACACTGAGAATGAGGGAAGAAGTGGCCGAGGGTTCAGGCTGCCACAACCACACACCAGAACCCCGCAGAAACCGCATCCCTCTCCTTAATGTGTGACCTGAATGCTGTCTAGATGGTGGGCAGCAATTAAAGATGACAGCTTTACGAGCACAGCGGTGCATAAGGATACAGATAAGGAATTCCCCGGCTGCTCAGGAGGGACTTTTAAATGCCATTAAATCAACTCTGTGATATTTTACGTTTCACTCCAACAGTCCTGGCTTCGGAAGAGCCAATTCAGAGAGGCATCTGCATAGGTGTGTGTGAAGCTTCTGTAGAATTACAAAGGAAGGTCATGATAACAAGACCCTTTTGCTGTACTTCAGACGCTGGTCTCCAAGAACTGCAAAGGTGGTGCATCTTGCCCTAAGTGGTTTTCCCAGTGAGGAGGTCGAGGTCTTGTGATCTCTATTTTCTTCTGTGAATGCCTTGCTTATGGTGTGTGAATGTATAGCAAGCCAAAGATGCTAGAGTTGGAATGGCTCTGAGATGTTTCTGGGACACTGCTTCTTAAACTTTTGTTGCTGTTGTTAGCTGATGTTGAGTCACACCCCTCCTCTCCCACGCACAACAGGGTGGGACCACTGTGGTTCAGAGGGTTTCCATTGGCTGATTTTAGGAAGTAGACCACCAGGCCTTTCTTCCTAGTCCGTCTTAGTCTGGAAGCTCTGCTGAAACCTGTTCAGCCTCATAGTAACATACAAGCCTCCACTAACAGATGGGTGGTGGCCACTCATTAGGTGCACTGGCCAGGAATCGAACTCAGGTCTCCTACATGGAAGGTGAGAATTCTACCACTGAACCACCACTGCCCCCTTCTCAGACTTTAAAACCCAAACCAGTTACTGTCGAGTCCATTATCTCATGGCAACCTCATGTGTGTCAGAGAAGAACTGTGCTTCACATGGTTTTCAATGACTGATTTTTTTGGAAGTAGATCGCCAGGCTTTTCTTCTAAGGTACCTCTGGATGGACTCGAACAGCCAACCTTTCAGTTAACAGCCAAGCTTGTTAACCATTTGCCCCACCCAGGAACTCATTCTTAAACTTAAACCAAACCAAACAAACCAAACCTGTTGCTGTCGAGTTGATTTCAACTCATAGCGACCCTATAGGACAGAGTAGAAATGCTCCATAGGGTTTCCAAGGGGTGGCTGGTAGATTCAAACTGCTGACCTTTTTGTTAGCAGCCAAGCACTTAACTACTGTGCCACCAGGGCACTTAAACTTAGTGGGCATCAAATCCCCACAGGGGAATCTGCTAACAATGCACATTTCCTGCTCCTTTCCTAGGTCTGGGTGGGGCTCAGGAATCTGAGTTTTCAGTATACATCCTGAGTGATTCTGATGCTCCTGGTCTGTGTGGTTCACTGACCCAGGATCGGATGAGAAAACTGAGGTCCTGATAAGGGAAGGAACTTGTCCGAGACTCCATGGAAACCTGATTCCTGGGGATATAGCCATGAGGTTTTTACTGGCTCACTGATCGTACTCTGGAAAATTATCCCTCAAAAATATTTGAGGGTGGGAATGGCACTTCATGGTTTAGTGCGTACCCGGCCTTAGAAGTCAATCTCTCTCCTACCCCTGCTCGGTTGCTTTGTCAAAATAGCAGTCTTCTGTGTGGCGTTGCATTTCTCAAAACATGTGAAATAGGACGTTAAACAATGCTTCCAGGAAGCTGAGTCCTCGGGTGAAATTAGTTGTTGAAACTGCTAGATTGGAGAGCTAAAAAAGTTTTTGTTTCTGTAGATTTATTTTTTTGTTTACTTGCCTCAGGGCTCATCAGAGTGTTTAATATGTTAAGGTCATACAATCTATTTGACCACAGAAGTCTCACAAAAATCTGGATGGGGAATCAATAGGGACTCTGGCATATTAAATTTTTGTAGTATTTTTATATTCATTGGTTCCTGCGATTACAAGTGCTACTTTGTGAGAGGGAGTCCCTGGTGGCACAAATGGTTAAGCGCTTTATTACTAGCCAAAAGATTGGCAGTTCAAACCCACACAGAGCCTCCTTGGAAGAAAGCCCTGGTAATCCTCTTTCAAAAGGTCACAGCCTTGAAAACCCTACAGAGCAGTTCTGCTCTGCACACATGGAGTCACCATGAGTCAGAAAGAACTTGACAGCAACCACCAACAACTTTATGAAGGAAGTACTATGATCTTGACCTTCTCAGTTAATGAATGAGAAAACTAAGACAAAGTGGGTTACCCAGAGGCACAAAACTAGGCACAGAAAGTGGCAAAGCCCTTTCTCAAACCCACGTCTTCAGCCATCATATCTGGAGCCCTTTTCCACTATTCTGTGAGTTTTGTTCAGGAAAAGGGATGCTTTCCATTTTGTACCTTTCCCCCAAATTATTTTCACTTTTTAAATATTCCCAGACCCAACTTGCAGCCCGCAAACAAGAACAGGACAGTTCTGACACCTCAGAAGGACAATCTGCGAAAAAACTAATTTGCCACCTGCCTGCTCTCAACCCTTCACTACTGACTGCAGATCCTACACTCTCTATTGCTAATAATGTTTAACTTAAAAACAAAAAGTGTGTAAACTGCACGGATGACTTTAATGCTCACCGGCTGGTGGCCAGTGGAGCGCCTGAGAACAGGGTAAAATCAGGAAAGAAGAAAATACCCTTCTCAGTGGCCGGTGTGAGCACCAGCCCTCTCCATCCTCTTCGTCTCCAAATTCAGGCCCACAGGAATCAGTTCTGACCAGGGAAGGGAGCCACTTTGAAGTTCACCAGTGAGTAGCACCCAGAATCAAGCACGAGAAGCCGAAGTAGATTGGCAAGTACAAACTATTTTATGATAATCTGTGATTATCTCCTTCCTTCATCTCTAACCATGGCGGCCTCCACATTTCCAGCAGCCATGTCACACAGTTGAGTTCCGGATCTTCTATCTCCTCTGCTGCCTCTGCCTTGTGGGCCTGAGTTTTGTGAGGGCTATAACTTGGCAATCTCACCAGGCCCAGATTCTGTCTTCTTTTTTTTTTAATAGCCTTCCATTTCTTTTACCTCTTTTATATGACTTAGTTTTACGAAAGTATTTATTCTTACAATAGACACAATTTTACAAAAATATTTATCCTTGTATTTTTCCAGTAGGGCTATGAGTCTCAGGCACATTTTAATAAATTGAACAAATGGATGGCTTCCTTGAACATTTGCGTGTGTGTGTATATCTGCATGTAAGGAAGGTATTCAGTAGATTCTCGTGTTCTCTCTATATAAACATACCGCTACAAATGACAAATGCAATCTTTAATTATTAAAGACCATAGCTATCATGACATTCACCTCTCAGGAAGCTCTTATTTAAGAAAGTGATAGGACTTGACTATGTGAAATAGCTCCCAGGGGTATTCCCAAACATGCTCCATAATCGTATCTTCAAAATCTGCAATAAAACAAACCACACACTGCCTAGCAGCGAATAACAGGGTTTACCTGTCACAGCTTGAACATCCCTGCGATGAAGAGCTCACCACCTCATGAGAATACTCCTCACCGTTTCAAGATGGAAGGGTTTCCCTGTAATAGTTTCCATTTGTCCTAAGAGACTTTGTTGAGTTTCAAAGAGCTAACTTTCTACCTAGTGTCCCTTCTACCTAATGGCATTTTGTATCTTTTCTCAGATCTCTGCAGGGAAAAAATGGGTTTTAGAAGATTAATAAATAACACCAACTTTTCCTCTCTAATATTCAGAACTTACTGAGAAATAAGATTCAAGAGACACACTGATGAAAATCAAACTTCGTGAGGTTTGTTACTGGCAAAAGCTTATTTGGAAGGTATGGCTAAAGGGAGCAGTTATTAAAGGCTTTCTCCTACTTAACCTTTGAATTAAATTTACTCACCCATTGTTATGGATTGACTTGTGTCACCCAAAAAGATACATGAAACTCTTAGCCCCTGTCCTGTAAATATGACCTCATGTAGAAATAGGAGTTTTCTTTTGTTATGTTAATGAGGTAATACCAGAGTAGGGTGGGTACTAAACCTAATCACTTATGAGTGGTGCCTTATACCAAGAGCAGAATAGACACATACACGTACAGGGGGGAACACAGAAACCATGTGAGGACCAGTTTACAAGCAAAAGAACAAAAAGATTTTTGGTAGACATCAGAAACTAGGAGAGAGACCCAGAAAAAAAAATCAACATGGTTAATACCCTGATTTAGACTTTCAGGCTCCAGAACTGTGGAAAAATAAACTCCTGTTCTTTAAAGCCACTAACTTGTGTTATTTTTTTGTTATGGCAATGCCAGATAACTAAGGCACCCATCATAGGCAGCACTGGACCACTGGAGCGCTCCAGTTAGGACAGAGGCTATACCATAAGCTTGCCATTGGGGAATAGAGATGTACAAGTCCTGTGGATAGAGGGCCCAGAAGGGTCCCAAAAGAGAGAGAACAAGCATTTGAGATGAGCATGCCCAGTCCCTTCTCTCTCAAACTCACCAACCAGATAACTGAATACTCATCTTCTGAGAGAGAGGCTGGGAGCAAAGAGAAACAAGAAGTCTATTTTTCCTCTTGCACAGTGAAATAGAAATTTCCTTCCCCAGTGTATACTTAGGAGCCCTAGTGGCATAGAGTTCAGCTGCTAACCAAAAGGTCGGCAGTTCAAATCCACCGGCCACTCCTTGGAAACCCTACGGGGCAGTTCTACTCTGTCCTATAGGGTCTCTATGAGTCAGAATTGACTCAACGGCAATGGGTTTGGTTTGGTTTTGGTTTAATGGATACTTAAGGAGCCCTGGTGGTAGAATGGTTAAATGCTTAGCTGCTAACCAAAAGGTCAGCAGTTTGAACCCACTAGCCACTCCATGGGAGAAAAGACCAGGTGATTTGCTCCAGTAAAGATTATAACCTAGGAAACCTTATGAGCAGTTCTACTCTGTCCTATAGTGTCACTATGAGTCATAATCAGCACACAACAACAATGGTGTCTTAGACTGCGTTCTCTGGAGAAGCAAAACCAAGGAAGTGCGTATGTTTTATTGACATATATATACATATATATGTGTGTATACACACACACACACACACACACACACACACATATATATACAGAGAGAGAGAGATTTATCTCAAGGAAATGGCTCACATGGTTGTAAAGGCTACCAAGTCCTAAGTCTGTGGATCAGGCATCAGGCTGGAGGCTACTCCTGACTCATGTAGCTACAGGGGCCGATGAATCCAAGGTCGGCAGGCAATACAACAAGTTGCTGGCTCAAGTCCCAAGAACCGGAGGTGAGGTGTTGATGAGCCTGATGCAGGAGCCAGAGCAAGCAAAAGCCAGTGAGCTTTGCCAGAACATCCATATGTACTGGATGCAGGCCACACACCTGAGGAAACTCCCCTTACAACTGACGGGCTGATAACATCAGATCACATTATGGAGGTAATTACATTATATCACAAAATGGTGGATAACTACATTATTACCTAACTGCCAAACTACATTGCTATATAACTGCCAAACCACTGAGAATCATGGCCCAGCCAAGTTGACACACAACCTTAACCATCACAGTCCACCCCTTGTCAACTTGGCACCTGCACATCTCTTTAAACTATACACAATCTCTAAATAAAGACAATTGCAAAGTCATACTTGCACCTAATATGCTACAACTAGCAACTGAAATACAACTGAAAATGCACTAGCCCCATTTACATTGTATATTTTATAAGTGAAGAAAACAAAAATATTTGATGCACACATACAAGCAAGAAATACTCATAGCAATTAAGTCCTTGTTTCTGGTACTGGTCAAGTGGTTGTAACTGGTGTTTAAAACTACCTTATTACGCTACCCATTCCATATTCCCTTTGCCCTCAACAAGCACCTCAGCTGGTTGTGGTTCTTTGTCTGGTGGGGTGACCCAAACCTTCATTCCTTAAGGGTCTGGGCCATTGGTAGTCATGTCAGAATTGGGTTTCTGTAGTTTCCCATTGACTTTAATCACAAGGCATGGTAGTACTAAGAGACATCCTAAGGAATCTCCTGTGTTCCAGGCACATACTTCTTTACCTCCATTATGTAACATCAATCCGATTTCCCCTTGATAATCAGGATCAATGACACCAACAAATACAGTAACTCCCTTCTTTTCCTGTTGATCCAGAGTCATGAGGAGCCCAAAATGGCTGGGTGGCATTCTTAACTTCCAATTCAATGGAATCAGTGATATGTCTCCAGGTGGGAGCATTCCTCCCTTTGAAACTAAGACCTCTAGGTCTGCAGAGCATAGGTCACGGGAACTAGAGGCAAAAATTTTGCAAGTGGGTCACTAAGGATAATAGTGAGTGGTGCCACTCCCATTTCCACCCCTTGATCCATGAATCCTGGCTATGGGAGAAACAGCACCATATACTGGATGCTTGTTTATAGCATATACAGCCTCCTGGAGAACATTGCCCCAACCCTGCAAGGTATTGACACCTAGCTAGCAATGGTGTCTTTAGAAAAGGCCATCCCATCATTCTATCAGGCCAGCTGCTTCAGGGTGATGGGGAACATGGTAAGACCAGTGAACTCCATAAGCGTGGGCCCATTGCTGCACTTCATTTGCTGTGAAGTTAGTACCTTGATCCAAAGTGATGTTGTGTGGGATACCATGGCGATGGATAAGGCATTCTGTAAGTCCACAGATGGTGGTTTTGGCAGAAGCATTGTGTAAAGGCAAATCCATATCCAGAGTAAGTGTCTATTCCAGTAAGAACAAAATGCTGCCCTTTCCATGATGGAAGCAGTCCAATGTAATCAACCTGCCACCAGGTTCGTGGCTCACAGGCTGTGGAGGCCAACGAATCCAAGATTGGCAGGCAATATGGCAGGCTTCTGGCTCAAGTTCCAAGAACCAGTGGTCAGATGATGACGAACAGGATGCGGGATCCAGAGTGAGCAAAAGCCAACAAGCTTTGCCAGAACATCCATATATTCAGGCCACAACCCCAAGGTAACTCCCCTTACAGTTGATTGGCTAATAACATCATGGAAGTAATTACATTATACTACAAAATGGAAGATAACTACATCATTACATAACTGACAAATTGCATCATTACATAACTGCCAGACTGCATCATTACATAATTGCCAAACTACATCACTATATAACTGCCAACCCACTGAGAATCAAGGCCCAGCCCAGTTGGCATACAACTTTAACTATCATAAATGGATACTTGAGTAGTGAGGATAAAACAAGATCTCTGTCCTCTAACAATTGATATTCCTTGTTTGACTATCTTGGTTGACTTTCCCTGAAAGTAGTTTGTGGTTCAATCGCCCCTTTTACTTGTGAGGCCAAGAATAGATAAAAATATGATGATGTCTGGCAGGAAAGAGTACAGTTGAGGAAACTGAGGTCTAAGGTGGTTAAATGGATCCCTTAGGATCACAAAGCTGGACATCAGACCCATGTTTCCTTTACATCTGGGGTTCTTTGCCACAGCACCCCTTGCTACCATGCTGGCTTCCCTGGTAAGGACAGTTAGCAAAGCAAGCTATTGTTACAGCATCATCTGTCAAGTGAAATACTGATTCTGAGATCCTGGCAGCCTGAGCCAGATGAAAACTGGCAGCCCCAAGAGAAGAGAGCATTTGACTCAGCACAGTCCCTTAATCCATCCTGCCTTCTACTTCCTCCTTGCAGGACATGAGGAGAGTCGCAATGTTTCTCTATTGCCTTAGCAATTAAACGGATGTTGGAAACAAGCTGAGAGCAGCCCACCAGAAAAGAAAAATGGAAGAGTCTTTTTTTTTCCAAAGGAATCTTATGATCAAAGGGAAGAAAAAAGAGAGCAAAGAGATAAAGATGAGACAAAATGGTTAAGGAAAAAAAAAAAAATTAGTATCATTGCTAGAGCCTGAGAATGAGGAAAAAAAAGGATAAGAGAGGAAGCCAGCCCTCGTTAACAGAATCTCACGGCTTGCACACCCTTGGCAAGTGACATCCACGGGAATCTTGTTCAACTGGCCTGGTTTCACAGCCAATCCAAAGTGTGGCATTAAACGTGATCTGTTTTAAATGTATTGCAGTTGAATTATTTAATTTGAAATTTAGCTGGTGCCACAGGCACTGGACCGGGAGCAAGAAGAATGAACAAAATTATTTCATTGGAAAATGGTTTAATTTTTAATTATGAGATGGGGCACTTTGGGGGAATGAGGTGATTGGTCCATGAAAGTGCTGTCTCCTGGAATTGTATGGTCTTGTGACAGGCACTTCAGTATGTTTAATTATCCTGTCCTAGTGTCTGTCCGCTGACTCTGAGAATTAACAGGGATCAGAAGCACAAAAATCTTAATTATAATAACAATGATAATTGTAACTCAGATTGATGTAGAGAATATTTCCACTGATTTTCATTATTATACATACCATATGGTAACCTTGCAGTTGTTTTATCTTTTTGTATAAAGGGAGGAAAACACAAAGCCCTCAAGGATAGTAGAAAAGAGACTTCGAGTGGAAATTAGGAAAACAGGATATTATTTTTATTGTTGCTACAGTAACTGTAGTTGTGCAACCTTGGGCAAGTCACTTATCTCTTTAGGCCTCAATTTTCTTAATATATAATAAGTACATTGGATCTGGTGACCTTTGTGAGCCTTCTCAACTTTAAGATTTGATCCTAAACCAGACTGAGCTATCCCCTGTTAAAAAAGCTCTTTAGGAAGCCAAATAAACATTTCGTTCTATTAAATATCTTTCAATTAGCATTATTCAGTAACAATGTACTGAGCGGTATTGCATTATGGTCATTGTAGTCTGACAGACTTGAATTTGAATTCAAGCTATGCTGATTCCTAGCCTTATAGCACAGGGAAATTTCATTGATTTCTGTGAACCGTGTCTTCCTAAAACGGGAATAATAGTAGTACTTACTTCAAGTTTTGTTGTGAAACTTCAACGAAGTCTTCTATGCAAAGTGCTTAAAAGTGCTATTACAAAATGGGATCTCTCTCTCTCACTCTTGCTGTCTCCTTCTCCATCATAACCTCTAGTATTTGAATACTAGCTACTGTTGTCACCATTATCATCACCATACTCCCATCATCATTATTTTCACTATCACCTCCATCCCCATCATCCCCATCACCATCATGGTACACTACACTCTCATAGGCATTGGGAAAAGCCAGATGAATAAGATGTGGTTTCTATTATCAAAGGGAAATTAATATTCTAAGGAAAAGAGGTAGACACAACTATAAATATTGTCATTTAGGTTTGAACAAAAAGCTCTGAGACTACAGAATAAAATGGGGAAACTGAGGCCCAAGGTGAAGACATGACTTGCCCAAGACCACCCCGTGTGTTATCCGTAGTCCTGGGACTAGAAGCCCAGTGTTCTCTCTGCCACGAAAGAACCTTTTATATTTAATTTCATGTAAATGAAATCGACATCCTTGAGTCTAACCTATGCAAAACATTCAGGGTCCTCTATTTCCCCACACTTCAAGAACTACTGAATGAAGAGGATGACTGTTTTCCATTCCCAACTTAACTTGGAATGTATATAAAATTTTGCAAAAACTGAGACATTCACATACCTATGTGCATGCACATTTGAATATACAAGCATAGACATGCAGAAACATATGCATCTATAAGTACATGTAGCCACATATAGAGGTGCAAATTTAGTCCCTATGCATCACATTAGTATATTCTTATGAACATGGGCATACACATGCCACGTGCACATCCATATGTGGCCATGCATATATTTATACACAGGCATACATGTGTCCAAACACACATCCACACAGATACATATGCACAGAGGGTATTTTGACAACACTGTGAACAGCTCCAGCAGCAAACACTGTGGAGGTTGCTATAATTTAACTCAGCAATTGTCACTAAAGCTTCAGTTCTGATGCAAGGAGAGCTGTAATCTCAAGCTTCACTGGGACCTTAGCTCTTAATAATTTTAAATCAATTAGAATGATGCGTTAAGATATCAGTTTCCTGTACTATCTGCACAATTTAAAATATATGGTATGCACTTAATTCCAAGTGAATTAGAGGAGGCTAAATCAAGAACAGAATGTGGCAATTGTTCTCAAACTTCCATGTCCATAACAACTCCAGGAACATATTTAAAATGTCAGTCATTAGGCCTCAACCCCAGAGACTCTGACTTAGTTTGGGGTGGGGCCCAAGAATCTGCATTTAGCAAACCTCTTTAGTGATTTAGATGCTGGTGGTTCATCCAAGCCTCCTAACTTTTAAAAAGCACAAATAGATTTCCCAAATTATGAAGTGATTCTATAAAGTCATGCATAGTTAATAGCTTAATTGGCATTGGAAGACAGATCTTGTCCCTATATCTCAATAACATGATCTATAGAGATATTACTTAACCTGTATGAGTCTCGTCTTCAACAGGATTTTAAGCTTTCCAGGGTCATGCCATTCTCTCTCTCTGTCTCTCTCATAACTTCTAGTATTTGAATTCATGAAATGAAGAGAGTAAACAATGCAGAAACAGAAAAATGGATAAGAAACATATCTTGGTAGAAAGGGGGTGTCTGAATTGGGAAGAAAGTAAATATTTATTGAGTTCCTATTATGTGATAGGTATTATGTCAAAGCTTTGTACCAGTTAGGACTGTGTTTGGCTGCAAATACCAGAAAACCTAGCTAAACTGGCTAAAATTAAGCAGAGTTTATTTTTTTCTCATCAAATAAGGGTCCAGAGCAAGGGATTATTTTAACAGCTCAAAAATATAAAGATTGGTATCTATATATTAACAGTTCTCCTTGCCATTTCCTAACATGTGTCAGCTCATGTACACAAGATGGTTGCTACAGCTCCAGACATTGCAACTGAATTTAAGACAAGAAGTAGGAAGGATGTGCTAGCCTAATTTTTCTCTTTTATTAGGAAACAAATGCTTTCCCAGACATCAGTGGGTTTCACCTTACATATCATTGGGGGAGTGAGTATTTAGCTGGGGATTTTGCTCTCAGAATTAAAATGAATTCTGTCAGCAAAGATGAAGAGGGGATAGCTTTGGAATATTTTGCATTTTCACACTTATAATAGAGAAGCGACGAAAACTCCATGTGGTATAAAGACAAAACAGTGAGCCCTTCTTTGCCAGTATTTTATAGATGGTGGGAAAGTTGTCTTTTCTTGCCCAGGCATTCTTCAAATCCTCCTACGTGCCAGGAACTGAACTACATGGTGCAAACATCAAGTAGAAATAGACGTGCACTAAGTCTTCATCTTTCAGTTAGGGATACAGTCATGAAAGCGAAATTGCATTCAGTATAATATGCGCTACAATGGAGAAAATGAAATGTTCTATCTTTGCATGCCATTTCCATGTCCACTGAAGCTGTTTATTTCCTGTCTATGTTTCTTAGGATAAATAACTAAAACTCACAAAGTTCAATATGCTCCAGACTGAGACCACCTTACCAGATTCATCGTGTGCTGCTTTCTCTCTCATTCTGTACACACATCCATAGAAAACTGTCTTTAATTTCTATAACGAGCCAAACTTCTTCCTGCCTCATGCCCTTTGCACATGCGTTTCTCTTTGTCTGTAATGTTTTTATCAACCTCCTCAACACACTTCATCTATTAAGCCCTACCTATCCTCAGATCCCAGCTGGTATATCATTTCCAGCTTCCCCCCCAGACTAGATCTTACTCCTGTTGCAACCCTCATAATATTCATGGTGCCTATTACATCTTTCCATTGTGTAATATGTGATGATTTGTTTAATATCCATCTCTCCTATGTTTTAGACTCCATAAAGGAAGTGGTTGTGTCGGCTTGGATAATCATTTTGTCTCCAGCACCTAGCACATAGTAGGTACTCAATAAATATCTATTAAATGAATGGATACATGAATGGAAGAATGAAGCTACAGGTTCTGCTTAGGAGTACCAGGCTTTACAAAGGAAGTAGAATCTGACCTTGAACTTTCTGCTCTTTAGTTTTTCCCACTTTTAATTGGGTACAACAAAATAATTGCCAAGAGCTACCCCAGCCCTATTTTTCCCCTGAGACCCACTCTTGAGCACTGGTTTCATCTCTTTCTGTGTGACCTTGGGCAGTATGCTTAACCTCTCTCAGCCTCAGTGTCCTTTTCTGTAAAACAAGTAGAGATGGTCTCTAAGACTCTTTCAAAGCCTAAAGCATAAGTGGCTTTTAAAACTCGAGAAGGAGCATGAAAACCACAGGGTAAGAGCCAGAGGGATTCTGCTGAGTTGTGGGTTTTGCAGGTGTATCTCAGCAGGTTCCCAGGAGCCATTCTCAAAGGGACTCAGCGTGTTACCGGGACTAATTTATAAAGGAAATGAAAAGAAAATAGACTTGTTATAATGAACACCATTAATTCACCACTCCAGACTTCACTGTTTGAACAGCAAGTATCAAGCAATTCAATTGTCATTTGTCGATTCAGTTCTGCTATTTTGCCTGTTGGAAATGACCAGCCAACACCACAGCGTGCAGACAATGGCATAACTACTAATTAGCATATATATTGTTTGTCCTGGTATAAATTTATGGCAAACAGCAATATTTTACACTCCAGTAAAGTTAATAAATGAAGCTTTAGGCTATAAAAATTTCATGTTCCTTTGTGCAAAGGTCAATTATAAATAGTTAAGCACATATTCATTCAAAAGCTTGAGGCCTCGCAGCCAGGAGAATGAAATATATTCTGGTCAATTTACACTCTGGCTGGACTTGCCTTTCATTTTACAGCTTCGATGACATCCCTTTTTGTTAGTTGGCACAGTCTGGGTTCCCAAAGAACTCCCATAGCTAGAGGGACTGAATAAAATGAGTACATATAAGTTTCCAAACATGTAGCTTGACACCCATAGTGTGTTCAGTCTGAAAGGGACAGCCTACAAGGAAGAAGGGGAAACAGGGATTCAGATCAACTTCCAATCCTCTTTGATAATGTAAAGAACATTGAACCAGAGTCTGATGATGTAGGTTCTAGTCCCAGTTCTTCTATAAATTAGCTAAAAGACCTTGGGAAAGTGACTGTCTCCTCTCTACACCTTTATTTTCCCATCTAAATAAATGAGGAGAATGGATTACATCAGTGTTCCAGATATCTATTGCTGCAGCACAAAATGCTCAAAACATAGAATTTTTAGGTTGTTTTAAAACTGCAATCATTTTATTGTATCTCACGATTTGATGGGTCAGGAAATTGGACAGGGCTCAGTGGGAGATTCTTCTTTTCCATGCGGTGTCAATAGAGATCACTCAGTGGTATCTGACTAGTGAGTAAGCGGGTCTGGAGAGTCCCAGACACCTTCTCTGACATGTCTGATGTGTTGATTTGAATGGCTGGAAGCCTGGGCTCAGCTGGACCTGTTGACTATAGTGTCAAAGTGTGGTCTCTTCAGCATTGCCAGGGTAATTGAACTTATATGGCAGCTTAGACCTTCAAGAGAGAGACGGAAGGTAGATGCTGCCAATTTCTTAAGGCATGGGCCCAGAAATTGGCACAACACCATTTCCAGCACATTTTATTGTACAAAGCAGCTAATGAGGCTGCCTGGATTCAAGTGGAGGAGGACATAAATCTTACCTCTTGATGAGAGAAGGATCAAAGATTTTGCAGCTATCTTTAATCTGCCACTACCTGTGCTTCCCAGTTGTGTTTCATATTTTAAAGTGTTGGACGTAAAAAGATTCAATGGATAAATAAGTTTGACATGTAGTGAGTTAGAAAGTTGAGCAACTGTTTTACTGTAAGACTTCTCAGTATTTTTCACTCATTCCTCAATACTACAAGTACTGAATGTTTACTTTTTACCAGGTCACTGTCAGGTTACAAATGTAACTGTGAAGCAAATAGTTAAAAGTCCTTCTTTCACGGAACTTACATTCTAGTTGGAGGATTGGAGGGAAGGTGTTAGACTATAATGAAACAAATGTATACTCTCAGTTCATGACATGTATATGAGACCAAACAGCAGTTATAGAGAGAGGTGAGATTTACTCTATCAAATGAGTGATCAGGAAGGATTTCCAGAGGAGGGGACATGTCAGCAAGTAACGGACAAAAGTGAGAAAATCATCCACGCAGAGGTTGACACAGTGGCAACAGCAAGGTCCAAGGCCCCCAAAGTGGGAGCATTGTTGGCTGGAATGGCTGGGATGTGTTGAATGAAAACATAAATGGGCAGAGATGACATCAGAGAAGCAGATAGGGTGCTGAGAACCAGGTGGACTTTGGGATTTATTTACGGTGTGATGGAAAGCCGCCATAGAGTCATAAATAGGGATGGGAATACAATTTGACTTTTTAAACATGCTTTTCTTCTCTGTGGAGAATAAACTGTGAGAGGGCAAGCAAATGGGGGGAGATGATGATGACGGCTTGACCAATGATTGAGATGAAAGTGGAGAGAGACATTTAAGATTGGGATCTAGTTTACAAGTAGAGCCTACAGGATTTAGTCATGGATGGAATGTGGGATGTAAGAAAAGAGTGAAAAAAGTACCTCATAGGTTTTGTGTCTGTTCAGCTATGGAGCAGTGGGGAAGTTGTCTCAAATAAGTTAGTGTGTTATGACTCAGAAGAAGAAGGACAGCAGACTAATCCTGAGGTCATATTTCTGAAAGACATATATATCATAAGAAATGTTGGACTCCACCTTCTCCATCATCTGGAGCTTCCAGGTCTGAAAACTTAAACATACTAGATGAAATCCTAGCAATATGGATCCTGTCTTCATCATCTAGTTCTGCTATAACAGAAATACCACAAGTGGATAGCTTCAACAAAGAGAAATTTATTCTCTCACAGTCTAGTAGGTTACAAGTCTAAATTCAGGGCGTCACCTCCAGGGGAAGGCTTTCTCTTTTGGCTCTAGAGGAAGGTCCTTGTCATCAGTCTTCCCTTGTTCTGGGAACATCTCAGCACAGGAACTTCAGGTCCAAAGGACGCGCTCTGCTCCTGGCACTGCTTTCTTGGTGGTATGAGGTTCTCAACTCTCTGCTTGCTTCCCTCTCCTTTTATCTCTTGTAAGATAAAAGGTGGTACAGGCCACACCCCAGGGAAACTCCCTGTACGCTGGATCAGGGATAAGACCTTAGTAAAGGTGTTACAATCCCACCCTAATCCTCTTTAACATAAAATTACAACCACAAAATGGAGGGCAACCACAGACTACTGGGAATCATGGCCCAGCCAAATTGATATACACATTTTTTGGGGGGACATATTTCAATCCACGACAGATCCTAAAACTATTCTACAATAGAGCTGGATAATTACCTTAAATGATCTTTGTCCACACTTTCTAATTCTACCTCAAAATCTTTGCACTGGCTATTCCTTCTTCCTGGATGGGTCATCCTGCAGATATATGCATGGCTAACGTCCTCACTGAGCCCTGGTGGAGCAGTGGTTAAGAGCTATGGCTGCTAACCAAAAAGGTTGGCAGTTGGAATCCACCAGCTGCTGCTTGGAAACCCTATGGAGCAGTTCTACCTTGTCTAATAGAGTCGACGGTGATGGGTTTTTAACTTCCTCATGTCCTTCTAGTCTGTTCTCAGGGATGTTTTCCCTGGCCACTATATTTAAAGTGGCAACCTGGCACTCTGTCACTTCCTGTTCCCTTTTCTCCTAATGCACTACATCATTAATGTATTATGTTTTTTATTTATGATCTGTTTCCTCCTGTTGGAATGATAGCTTTATGAGCAACATGGCCTGCTGCAGAATTATTTATGGTAAGAATAAATTGGAAATAACCTAGAGGTTCAACATTAGGTTACTAGTTAGGAAAGCTGATGTCTCTGCTCTGAGGAGTAGTATGCAGCCATAAAAATCATGTGTAGGGAGAGACTGTAATGAGAAAAGTGTGTATATGAAAAGGATAACTAAAAAAGAATCAGAATATAAAATTATAAATAAATATTATCATATGCTTGCAAAAGCCAAAGTTAAAAAAGGAAACTGTACATTAAAAATATTGTCAGCAAAAATACCATGGCATTAATAATGGTTATCTTTGACTGCTATTTTTCTGTATGTTATGTTTTATATTCTTCTTTTTCATTTTCAATATTTTTCCAATTTTTAAATAATGATTAAGCTTATTTTGAGAGTGAGAAAATAAAATCTTTCTTTAAAAAAAAAAGGCTCTGTGAAACTACCAAAATTATAAAATTCCTCGTCCCCAATTTGGGACACAGCCACAGAGCCTAAACTGTTTTGTCACTATAATGGGGCATGTCTTGACACCTGTGAAGTATCAAGAGCAGAGATAGCAGGAGCCTAGCTTTTGGAAAACTCTCATGGAATTTTCAAAGGGAGTGGAGAAATAGCCTGGGCAGAGGGAGCTGGTGGAGGACGAACCAGAGGGAGCAGTTTGAAGGCAGAAGCATGCCCACAGAGTGTTTTGGGAACCCTCCAGGCTGCAGAGAACAGCAGGGTAAACATCCATACAGCAGGTATTATTAATATTAGCCCAGTAACAGGCAACTAAAAGATTTGTAAAGAGAGTACATCATCATGCAAAATACAGGGATGGGTTTTAAGGAGAAATGACGGGGATTAACAGCCTTGTGATTCATGGAATCAGCAATTTGTCATGCTGCTATCTGCCACGTGTCTCTGGAAAGGAGCGGAAGGGGACACAAAGTATAGAGACAACACAGGAGAAGGGTGACAATGAACAGTGCGATCAGCCAGACGGGTGAAGCACTAGCGTGACTTCCCTTTAATTATTTTGGCTTTGGAGACTGATGTTGGTCTGATCCTTCTTATTCATTCTGGCCTCCTCTAAGCAAAGTCTGGGAGTGTTGTTCTCCCATTTTTGTTTATTTTAATCTGGTTTGTTTCTTAAATGCTGAAATCACTTTCTCTAGGGCATCTTCTCTTTGGACCAAAGGGAAGGCTCCGTATGATTGAATACCTGCTAGGTGTCAGCCATTATCTACTATGTATCTTTTAAACCTCTCAATGACCAACAGTGTAGGCATTATTATTATTTTCATCTCAGAGACAGACAAACTAAGGTTTAAGAGAGGTGGTACAATTTGTTTCAAGATCACGTATTAGTACCTGTCAAAGCCATGTATAGAACTCAGGCTTGTCTGGCTTTACTTACCCTCCCCTTCTACATTGCCAAATCATACACACATCAAATTTTTCCTCTGGATATGGTTTCAGAGGGTGCTCACAACCTGTTGCTCAGGGTTGGGGACCTTATGGATGATTGCAAAGGGAGCTACAGCCTTTCCTGTTGAGTCTGTTGATTTTTCAGGCAGTGCACTGACGTGACAAGTTCACGTGATCCTCAGCATTCAATTTTCTAGCAAAATGGAAAATGCAATTACAGTATTCAGCAAAATGTTGTTGTTGGTTCAAAAATAATTAAGCATCTTATTAAACTGCTATTTTACCAAGTAGGGGTGCAGTGAGTCTCCAAGGCTTCAATGGAGGGAAAAGCAGGGACTATGCTGAAAGTTGTGTGAGGAGGTGAGGGGGTCAGGGGGATTTCAGCTATTCAAGGGGGAATAGATAATAACCTGAGTGCTTAGGAGAAAGGGCTGCAAGGCGACTCCTTTATGGGGCAGATTCTCTTACCATGAATTTCACGCTAAAGTTGACCAAAGTTAAACTCTTTCCATTACAATAGCTTTGGGATTTATTTCCAAATTCCCGGATTCATTTTCAATGCTTGACATTAAGGGAATTGACTCCAGGGAGAAAATCCAGGAGGTGAAAGACCAGCTTGAGAGATAGTTAGTCTGTCAAGGGTAATAAAAGAAACTTCTATCAGAAGGAACAAAAAGACAGTATTTATTGTATATCTACTATGACTCAGGCATACTGCATAATGTTCAGGATATTCTCTGTTTTGTCAGAAGATTTTATATATATATATATATATTATTTCCTACACACCATTACACACACACATGCATATATATATGTATGTATAGGAAATAATATATTATTATTATTATCATTATATATATATTATTTCCTACATATATATATGTATCAGTTATCACCAAGTTGATTAAGACTCATGGCAATTCCATGTGCATCAGAGTAGAACTGTGCTCCATAAGGTTTTCAGTGACTGAGTCTTCAGAAGTAGATCACCAGGCCTTTCTTTCAAGGCATCTCTGGGTGAACTTGAACCTCCAAGCTTTCAGTTAGCAGCCAAGTATGTTAACCGTTTGCACCATCCTGCTTCTCTAGATAGATAGACAGATAAAAATAGATAATAAAAAAAAAATTGTTGCTTTTCAGTCAATTCCGACTCATAGTAACCTTATAGGACAGAGTAGAACTGCCACTATCCATATATATATATATATATATATGTATGTGTATATATATGTGTATATATATATATATATATATGTAGACCCATCTCCGTCAAGTCGATTCTGACTCATAGCGACCCTAAAGGGCAGAGTAGAACTGCCCCATAGAGTTTCCGGGGGTTAGCTGGTAGATTAGAACTGCTGACCTTTTGTTTAGCAGCCTAGCTTTTAACCACGACACCACCAGGGCTCCATATATATATATATTTTTTTTGTGTGTATACATATATACATATATACACATATGCGTATATATGTATACAGGTTTTCTCCCCTATCCAAAAGTAGAGCATTCCTATGAAACCTTTCATAAGCTGAAATGGCATAAATCAAAGAAGCAATTACCATTAATCTATATAGGAAAATTTTTGAGCATTCCCAGATCCAAAAAATAATCTACCAAATCCTACCAAGTAATAACTAAAATGCTTAAAAGCTCTCTTAGGCTTTTCTGATACCGTAGGACGCATCTTGCTAACGGATGCACAAAATAAATGGAGATAAAGCACAGATGCTTACAAAATTCAAAACTGTGGTGGCTTGGCGCTGAGATCTGAGTGTCGTTCCTGAGGAAGGAGCTTGGTGGCGCCATTCTGGATGCTCAGGGTGTGCACTACCTCTTTAGTGGCTCACTGCAAAACAAACTCTGAATGCTATTTCTGCTTTTAAACCAAAAATCCCCTTTGGATTTTTTTTGGTTAGCGAAAACAGGTACTAAAGTAGGTTTTTCGTAAAAACAAAGTGGCATAAAGCAAACTTCCGAAAACCAGGGGATATCTGTGTGTATGTATACACACACACACACACACACACACACACACACACACACACACAGAAAATGAGGTGTGAACATCAATGACAAGCCACCATTTACTGAGCATCTATTCTGTACCATACACGGTATGAAAGCACTTAACCAGCAGTTTCTAATGGATTGTCATAACAACATGGTTAGAGAGTCAGTAGATGAGGAACTATAAACACAAAGAGGTTAATAAATTGCCTGAGCCACATAGCTAGTACGTAACAGAGATAGTGTTGATTTTCAAAACCTGCACCTTTGACCCCAATGTTACACTGTTTTCTTAATTGCAAGATGAAGAAACTAAAGCTCAGGTACTAAGGGATTTATGGAACTTGAGGAATTAAGTGTTTGAGGGATAACAGAACTCATTTTAAAACCTATCTCTGCTCTGGGAAGGTGAACAATTTACTTCGCCTCTCGGAGGTTCAATTTCTTCATCAATATTACTGAAACCACAGGGACCATCAGAATCACCCAGAGAGCTTGTTAAGATCAGATTGCTAGGCTTCATCCCCAGAGTTTCTGATTCAGTAGGTCTAGGGTGGGGCCTGAGAATTTGTATTTCTAACAAGCTCCTAGGTGATGCTGATCCTGCAGGTCCGGGGACCCCACTTGGACAACCTCTGCACTATATTGTGCTGCCTCCTGAATTGGAGTAATTCAGTCATTCGATTATGTCCTGCATGGAAAGACAGAGTTTGCTGTAGTATACAGAACATTGGCTTTGGAGACAGATGTGGTCTGATTCTTCTTCACTTACTAGCTATGTGCTCTTAGGTAAGCTGATTAATCCTTTTGAGCCTCAGTATCTTCATCTGTAAAATGAGGTTATTGCTCACTTTATTGTGATGAGCAGTCTACAAAGTGTTTTATGGAGAGCATCTAATCTGATTCCTAGCTAAGCACAATTTCCAGTACTGGAAAATTCTCAAGATTATTTCCATGGTGGCTGGATTCATACTCATGTATAATTTCATTCATGAAATATTGATTAAATGCCTACTATGTGCCAAGCACTGTAACATTTTCTTTGCAATATTTTCATTTCCGAACTCTGCCATCCTTATTACATAAGTATGCTGCATATAAACTGTAGAACATACAGATTAAGCAAAGTGCTTAATCCATTCTAATGTCATTTTTAGAGAAATATTACATCTATAGTTTTAGTTCAGAATTCATGATTCAAAAATTCATATTGCAGTAGCAGGAGTTTGGGCTTCCAGAGAAGGTTCTGAATGTTTTTTGGATCTCAGGTCTCTGTAACCTTCGAGGACCAGATATCAAACATTCAGGGAAGAACCCCAGTGAGATAAAGGTCAAGTTGAAGGATGCTTAACCCGTTGATGCCAGAGGACCTGTCTCTCAAATTGAGAAATTTCCTACCCCTTCCTATCAAGAAGGAATTGCTAGTAAATATGCATTATATACTAGCCATCAACTAGAAACTCCACAGGATTCAAACATTTGCTTAATTATTTTAAATAAAACCTTCAGTCTGCACTGCCCTCAATTCCAGGCAAAAGTCACTGAACACTACTTTCCCTCCCTCTCCTCTTTGTACAGGTTGAAAATCAATGCATCTGGTTCACCTTGAATCTTGAGCTATTAGCTGCATATTTTTAGCAGCAGCAAAGCCTATGTTTCCAGCATGATCACTGGGAACAAGGCGGATAACCTCACAGTGTCCTTCAGTCGAAGGAGGAGAGCAGAGGGCTCCAAGGAGCAGAGTGACTCTAGCTTGGATGATTCACCAGCCTCGATTCTTAACCAAGGAGCATATAGGCTGGTGATCATAACTTAGGGGCTAGGGGCACAGAGTTCAAATTTTCTGGCCCAAGGCCCTGATCTCAGGCCACTAACTCCTTTAATGATTGAGATCAGCTTGGGAAGGAAGATTCAGAGTAATAAAAAGGGCTCTAATGCATTATTATTATTTTTAATCACAAGTTGTACGTAACAAGGAATGGATATAAGATGTAGCTGGAATTCTAATAGTAAACATTCATATATGCTTACTGTGTGCCACTCTCTCTTCCAAGTGTTTTACTTTTGTTGACTCATTTTATTCTCAGAACATTTCATAGGGGAGGAAAAATGAGGTTCAGAGAGGTAAAGGGACTTGCCGAAGTTCCCACAGCTGGAAAGTGGTGAAAATGGGATTCAAACTCACATTTATGGCTCCAGAGCCCACAGTATTCATCTCTATGCTGAACACCCCTTTACAGTTTCCAAAGAAATGTCTTTTACATGTGTATATCAGGTGATACTCATATCCCTATAAAGACGAAAGGAACCAATATCATTATTCCTATTTTAATACTGAAGAAACTAAAGTTCAGATTCAATAAACATTTACTGAGGACCAATTTAACCAAACACTGTGCTAGGGGATGTCTCATTAATTATACCCTACTTTCAAGGGAAGGCTATCCTTAAAACCTTAAAATAGCAGATAAAGAAAATGAAGGCAAAACAGTGAAGTGACTTCTCCATGATCATAGGCTTGCTTGTGGCAAAGCTGATAGACTATGAGTTTGTGGTATAAAAACCTTGGCTATAGATTCATCTTAAGGCTGCTGAAGGTGATGAGACTTGACCAGAGCTTTGAAGAATGGAGCAAGCCATATTGAAGAGTACATCCTATTAAGATTCAGGGAGCCTAGGTTCTCACTTTGCCTTTCCTGAAGATGATTACTATGGCCCCACAACCTCTGTCCTTGTTATATACTCAGGGTTATTGGTAAGGTTCAAAGTTAAAAAGGATATAAAAGTACCCTGTGAACTATAAAATGTTCTCCCAGTATCATCCCCTCTGCCTGAGACGTTCTTCCCCGGTATATCCACATGACGAACTCCTACTTATCCATTCAAGAGTCAGATCAAACGTCGCCAACTCCAAGAGACCATCACTTCCTCTCCTTCTCTACTCTGCTCTTTATCGTTTGCCCCCACACTTTCTTCTCTTAAGCTGCACTGGAGGTCTTTTGTGAGCATATCTGTCTTCCTCACTAAAATGAGGAGAACAAAAACCTTACCTTATGTATAGTCCCATGCCTAGCATAGGGGCGGTCCCATAGCCAACACTCAGTAAGTAATTAATTACAGGAGTCCCCTTTTTCTCAGTTCTGGTAGTGTGCTCCTCTCCTCTACCTAAAAGATGGCTAGATCATTAATTCAACACTTATAGGGGTACTCTGAACAGGGCACTGCGGTAAATGCAGGGAATATGGCCGTAACAAGACAATATATTTAAGCTAGTAGGGAATGCAGTCAGTAAATACGAACACTCAGGTTTGTGTGTGAGAGAAAGAGAGAAAGAGGAAGAGGAAAAGAAAGTGAGGGCGGGAAAGAGAGATAAAGAGAGCAATTTATGCAGTTCGTCCATATAACCATCCAACCATTCATCAAAAATTATAAGCATTTACTATGCGCCATGTACTACGCTAGGTATAACTGTGCCATGTACTGTGAGATACAACCTTGAACAGGATCTAGTCCTGCCCTTTGGATACTTATCATCTAGCCAAATCCCCAGTCATAATCAGTGAACAGCGCTGGGATTCTAGCTACAAATATATATCTAGGAATTGAAGCAAATGCTCTTGCCTGTTAAGGGCACAGTCTGGCTTGCAAGATTTCCCCACAGGATTTCCTCCTGGGACAAGGCGGCATTTGTTCAGGGCTGGGGGGTGATACAACAGTGAATACGTTTCCTCCGGCCATTTATCAGCCACCTTTACCGTTGAATCTGCAGCCACACCGTGGGGACAGGAGGATGGAGGATGCCTCTGACACTATTTACTATTGCTTCCAAAGAGAGTCTCTAACCTCAATTTCATTTCTTGTTTTTATTGACCCTTTTCATGTTAGTGGAGTGAATTTTCAAGGTCCTTTAGGGACAAATCGGCTTTTCTTGTCCTTGTCAAATGGACATAACTCCATGCAGTCATGGATGGACACAATCTTAGCATTACAAAGATAAGTTCTGGAGTGCAGGATTCAACTACAGTGACCCAGACTGTGCCTAGGTCTTCAGAAACCTGGCTTTAGCAGCTGCATTTCATGAGCAGTATGCAGGACTGAGTTTCACATTCTCATCCTAATTTGAAACAGAAGGGAGGGCAGATGAAGTGGCTCTGCTCAAAATTCAGTTATACTAGGTTACCCTAGGGAGAGACCTCAGGGTAAGCAGGACTTCAGAAAGTAATTGTAAAGGACAGAAAGACAGGTAAAAGGAATAGGAAGTAACCAGGAAGGACAACGAAGACCTAGGGGGTGGTCTAAGTTTGCTAATGCTGCTGTAACAGAAATACCACAAGTGTGTGGCTTTAAAGAACACAAATTTATTTCCTCACAGTTCAAGAGGCTAGAAGTCCGAATTCAGGGCACCAGCTATAGGAGAAGGCTCTTTTTATATAGGGGAAGTCTCTCTCTCTGTCAGCTTTGGGGCAAGGTCCTTGTTTTTTCAGCCTCTGTAGCCCTGGTGTACCTTGGTTCCTCGGCGATCTTCAGGTGATACCTATCTTCCCCCTCATTTGTGCTTGCTTCTGTGTCTACCCTGCTCTTTTTATAACTCAAAAGTGATTAGGATTAGGACATACCCTATACTAATATGACCTCTTTAATGTAACAAAGAAAACCCAATTTCTAATGGGATTACATCCACAGATACAGGGGTTAGGATTCCAGCACATTTTTTGGGGGGACACAATTCAACCCATAACAGGCATTGAGGGTATGAATAAACAGGGAAGAATCCGAGGAAGAAAAAGTAGAGGATGAAAATTAATTAATAGAGTGGAGGTATCAGTTAGGGTAGATGCAGTGCAATTAATTACTTTTGTGTGTGGCCTTTCTAGCCATAGTCTTGTAACTCCTACCCAGGTGATTGGGCAGGAGGGACTGTGTGATAGGGTAATTGTGGCCCACCAAGGGGATTGGTCAGTTTTGCCTTAAAAGGGAGCCAATTCCAGAGCAGAGAGGAGAATTCCAGCACCACCAAAGAAGAACAGCAAGGAGCCAGCGCGTCCTTTGGATCTGGGATCCATGTGCTGAGGAGCTCCTGGACCCAGGAGACAGAGAGCAAGCTGTGACCCTGAAGATGGTGAGAAGCGGTGGCAGGAGAGACCCAGCAGCAGGAGACAGCACGATGGACTTCCCTTCCCACTGAGAGAGAAAGCTGAGTGCCTTTGGGCAGCGACTGAGGGCTGGGGAGAGTTGTGCCTACGAGCATGGCTGAGAAGAGGCTGTTCTGATGGAAGAACTGTATCCTGAGTGTTCCTGAGCCTGAATTGTAACTGTTACTTCCCTAATAAACCCCATAATTGTGAGAACTGGCTGTGAGTTCTGTGTGGCCATTGCAAAGAATTATTGAATCCAGTGAAAATGCTGTGGGAGGGATGGTTGGTATCAGAGTTGGTAAAAATGGCGGAGAGAGAAGGTATATCCAACCTCTGCCTCGTAAGAATCAGCCTTGGGCTGTTAATCTTGGTTCTCCTTCTGCCTTGTGGAGTTGGAGGAGGTCAGACACTGCCCCCACGCCATTTTAACTGTAGACTAAGTAATATTGTAGTAACAAACAGTCACAAAATTTCAGTGGCTTAATTCAACAAAATATTATTTCTCATTTATATTGCATGTCTATTGCCAGTTGGGAGGATTGGTCTGGTCATTGAGGTACTTGGAAACTCAGGCAATGGTGCACACAGCCTCACGACCACTGCAGGTCACCATACCAGAGAGAAACTGAGTTCAGAAATGTCTCACACTAGCAATAAAACGCTCTGAACCCAATACTAGCACATAAAATTGTTGCCCATAACTCATTGGCTAGGACTGGTCACATGCCCCCACTCTCCCATAAGGGGACCAGAACCATGTGCCCAGGAGACAAAGAGCACTAATATCTACCACAAGGGATTTGGTAATAGAAGTACATTTCTAAGAGTTGCTTATGCCAGTGTATTGTTTTCAGGTGGACAGGTCTCCAAATATTCTCTGATTAAGTCGCGCACAAAAAACATTAGTCCTGGTAGAAATGTGATCACTCTTCCTCTGGGTTGAAGAAGAAACCCATGGTAAAGGGTGGAAAGGAATAATAAAGTCAGATAATATTTATTAAGCTAATGTCTCACTTTTTCTTTTCTGCTTTTCTGCCTAAGTTTGAATCCTGGCTCCACTTTCTACGAATCTATGACTTTGAGCAAATTACTTTACCTCTCAACACCACAGATTCCTTACTTTGTAAAAATGTGGATAACAATATTACCTAATCCCCAAGACATCTGTACATATTGAATGAGTTAATATTGGTAAAGGACTTAGGGTAGTCCTAAAACGTATTAATAAGGACTCAATGATCATTAACTCTTCCTCTTCTTTTGACCAACTCATTGAGGTTGGTTCTGTGAGTTATATTTAACAGGCTGAAAAATGAGGCCTGGGGAGTATAATCAAGATCACATATATGGTCAATGATGGAGCCAGTATTCACATACAGTCACTTTGATTCCAGAGGTTGAATATTGTATTTCATAGAAAATTATCATACCAATCGACCCCCCTATCTACTCTGGGGGCTGCAGTAAACAATATTTTACCTGTTACTACCCATCTTGCTACTTACTTGCCATCAGTGCAACTTCTAGATATCATTTACAGAGTACCTGCTTCAGATAAGTCATATCTGAACCTTGCAATGATTCACTGGTGTTAAGTATGGTTATCTCCTTTTATACAACAACAAAGCAAGGCTCAGGGAAGTTTATGAAGTTGCACTCAGATAGAGCCAGTATTCAAATAAAGAATATCCTTATTCCAAGCCCACATCATCCTTCCTCCTGTCAAGCCATTAGTAAGGCCCTATTGTGTGCTCAGGGCAGTGCCTGGTATTTTCTTCTCCTTTTTACATAGAGTCTTCAGGGGGCATATTGGCTCCTTTCTGTAGGTGAGGAAATTGGGGCTTAGTCTAGGGAGGAATTTCTCCAAACTTGGTCACCGTTGGTCGCCCTGGCAGATGGATTCAGATCTTTTGACTCATAATCAAGGAGGTATTTTCTCTCTCTCCTAGCTTGTTTCTTTGGCAACAGGCCAGCCCTTTTAAATTGATGCCTCATCTATTACGTCACCATAGTTAACATTCATCAAGTACGAACGACGTGAGGACATTAGGATAGGCCCTGAACATGCAGAAACCTAAGATGCAATGCCCGTTTTCTAGGACATTGCAACCTGCCAGAAGGGGCACATGAGAGGCAGCCAAATAGCAACGCTACTGGAGGGTAGTTTTTGAAGGTTCAGTGAGAAGTGCTGTCAGTAAAACGTGTAAAAATTCAGAGGAAGGTATGGCTATTATAGACTATATATTCATAGAAGACTTCTCATGGAATGCATTTGAGGCGAGGGCAGGGAGAGGGTAACAAAAGAGGCAGAGGTTCTCAAGGTGTGTTTCAGGGGCAATTTCTGGCCACTCCCTTGCTCGCAAATATTAATAGTTCCCCACTGTCTGCAAGGTGAAGTTCAAGATTATTAGTTTGCATTTAGCACCTGAACTAGCACAAGTTTAGCTATATTACCCTCCTTCCCCTTGTTGTCAAACCCTGGACCATGACCTAGTCTCTAATATGCCTTTCATATCCCACCTCTGGGCCTCCATGATGGGCAGGAACTGTGGCATAGTTGAAAGAATAGGGGCCTCAGAGTGGGCAGATCTAGGTCTGAATTCAGCCTCTGTCATTTTCTAACTAGTGGGACATTTAACAGGTTATTTAACCTCTTACTTTCTTTATCCATAAAATAAGAATAGTAATAATCACCTGGCAAGAGGATTGCGAAGATTTAATGAAATGAAGTATATAAATCCTCAACTTACTGCCTGCTTTATTATAAATACTCAAAAAAATGGTAGTTATCATTATAATAATGACACTTCCCCTATGCCAGCAACTCACTTCTACTGCTTCTCAGCCTAAACAATTCCCATAGCACTCTTTCATATTTACACTGTAGCATTATATTACTGAATCATATTACTTTTAGAGGATGGCAATGTAATATGGTGGTTGAGAGCTTAGACCTGAAATTAGCCTGCTTACCATTTATTAACTCAATCACTCTCTGGGTCTCAGGTTTCTTATCTATTAAGTGGAGATCATGATGGTATTGTGATGTCCGTCTCACAGGCATAGTTGGAGGGGCAAATGATTTTACATCATAGTGCCTGGAATACAGTATATACTCAATAAAAGGTAATTATTGGCTTGTCTATTTTATAGAGAAAGGAAAAGTTTATGTAACTTTACCAAAGTCAAATGACCAGTGGGACAAAAACTTTTAGAATCAAAATTTCAACTTAGGTAACTCCAGAATCTGAGCTCTTAATCATCAGGCATTTCACCTTCACCATGAATAAGAAATGCTTCCACTCCAAGTCTTTTCCCTGCTGTCATTATCTGATATACATTTGACAGCCTTTGCAGGCCAAGCAACTAACAGACTGGAGCTAAGACAAGCTGCCTCCCACTTTCATTTAGCTTATTAAGGAATGCACGTTGATCTCCCCAGCACTCATACTTCCCTCAACATATGATTTTGCATATAAGAACAGAAGACTCAGTAGGTAAAGTGAGATGTGCAGGGTCATGTAATTAGGAGGTAAGTGATCAAAACCAAAATCCAGGTCACATTCAACCGACTGATGATTATTGAGTTCCTGCCATGTGCCATGCATCATGTTAGGCATTGGTGTGGGAGACTAGAAAATGTGTGGTCTCTATCATCTTAGGAATTTTACCATGTGTATATCTGGCATATAGTGGGAATTCACTAAATATTTATGAACTGCATGAATCCCCCCCACCTATACATCTATCCATCCATCCATCCATCCATCCATCCATCCAGCTACCCGCTCATTCACCCATCTACCTACCTCACAAAGTCCCTGCCTCATCTTAAGTAATGTACCCTAAAATGGGGGAGAAAGTAGTGTAAGCAACTACTTACTATATGTTGCTAAAGGGCTGTAATATGAGTGGGTGCTGTGGGAATCCAGAAAAGATCTCACGACTAGCAGAATCAAATATTCTGCTCCACCCAAGGTGCTTTCCTGCCCACACTTATTTCTTCCACATAAGCACAAAAAAGTCACGATTACAGTGAACACTTATATAATGCTATAGTTATGCTCTTAGCAAGCAGCAACATCCATGAAAAGAACTTTAAATACAAATTTAACAAAGAATGGAAGAAATCAAGTTGCATTCTCTAATACGAAAAAGTACTACTTTATTTTTAGGAAAGCGTGTGGTTCTGCACGAAGAACAGCATCTAAAGCATACAAGCAAACACTGTCTGCCCTTTCCTAATGGTCTGAATCACAGATTCACTCATATTGTTCCTTGGCCAAAAGGTGTTATTGGGTACCTTAACAAGCTTGGACTGTTTTCTTTGTTAATTTTGTGTTTCTTAGTTCTTCTCGCCTCTGACTCTCTTCTTCACCTTAAGACTTTTTTGGGGTGGGAGTGGTTTAGTAAAGATTAAAGACATGTTTTAATATCTTTTAAAACTGATTTAAATTGTGTGTATATATTTATATCTATACCTGTGTATTCATTATATATATATATATAAGTAGAAATCATATAGGTAAAATAAGGCAAAAATGGCTTCATCCATCCATTCAAAATATTATTAAGGTTTCACTGTTTTTCTCATTTTCACTTTCCACATCTTGTTTATCACCAAGTCCTGCTAATTCTATGCCCTAAATTTCTCTCAAACTCACTTCTTCCTGACCTCCCATGTTCACTGCTATATTTCAAGCCCTCACTAAGGCATGGACCATTGCAATAGCATCTTAAGAAACTGATCTGCTAGGCTCTCTAGCAATGCCATTCATCCCCTACAATGTTGCAGAGGGACTTCTCTAAAACTCAGATAATTCAATGACTCTCCATCCTTTAGAGGATGAAGTCTGAGCTCCTTAGCATGACATGACAGACTGACCCAGCATAATATGACTTCTACTCTTCTCTCCAGCTTCACCTCTAACCCAGACCAACCAAGATGTAAAGATAGAGCAAAGGATATTTAATCATATTCCATTGTCTGTAAAATGGCTCATACCTCTTTGCCCTTTTTACTTACTGTTTCCCCCGCCTGCTAGAAAGTTATTCACAACTTTTGTATACCTACTGTCTTTTTTACTTTATTTAATTTGCCAAACTCTTGTTTATCTGAGAAGATAACTTTTATCCTCACAGAGAGCATTTATTATTCCCTTTTTTTTTTTTTTTTTTGCTACTAACGTGCCTTATGGCTACTGCTACCATTACTACTATTGCACTGAAATACTATAAATCTATCTTTTGTTGTCCAGTAACATATGCACCTTATAAAACCTTTAGAAAGTATAATAAGCAAAGTGTAAAAATTAAAATCATCTGTAATCTTATCACTCAGATGCAAGTATTGTTAACATTTTGGTGGACTCTACTTCAAGTCTTTTCTCTGGAAGTATATAAAGTTTGTTTGTTTTGCAAAAACATAATCATGCTATCTTTATTATTCTGAAATGGGCTTTTTAAAGTGGAACAGTATATTATAAAAAATTATCTGCTGTCTTTAAAATTATTCCTTAATATCATTGTAAATGCCTAAAAGTATTTCCCTGAATGAATGGAAAATTTTCCTATTATTTGAACTATAGTTATTTCCAAACTTTCACATTATAAACAAGAAGGCAGTTTCTCTCTTTATAGCAAAACCTTTGAGTGTGATCATGATTACTTCTCTTTGATAAATTTTGACAGGAGAAAATTCTGGACCAATGAGACTGCATGTGTTTAAGCTGTATTTTTTTTTTTTTTTTTTTGAGCCATATTTCCAAAATGTCTTCCGGAAAGATCCTACTGATTTGTACTCCCAAAGTGAAGTGAAGTATATTACTCACCAAGGTAATATAAATATAGAATATTTGATAGATAATTATATAAGCAAAAATAGTATCTTACTGACTTGACTTAAGTCCTCTGTGAGGCAGAATATATTTCCCTTTTCATATTAAATGTTACACATTTTTTCCCTTTCCTTTCTGATTTTCCGAATCGGGTCCTCTGCTCCATTTTCCACTGAGGTGTTTATATTTTTTCTTATTGGTTCCTATGAGGTATTTATATCACCCTTTGTCTCTCATGTATGCCACACAAATATTTTATCTCCTTTTCTGTTTGCTTCTGAATATGAAAATGATTTATGACTTAATCCATCCAATCCCCAATGATTTGAAATGCTACCAGTATTATATATTGATTCCTATATATACTCAGCTCAGTTTATGGGCACTTAAAACTAATCTGTCAGCCTGTTTCTCTATCAGTATCCTATTTTTTAATTATTTTGGTTCATAGCGATATTATTCTTATTGCTATTATTATTATCACTATTACCATTTTAATAGCTACCATTTATTGATCATGGCCAACATGCAACACTTCAAAATAAAATGCTTAATGTTTTCACAAAATGTACCTGATTTATTCTTCAGAACAACCCTGTGAAATTGGTACAATTATAAACATGTTTCACCTGAGGAAACTGAGACGTATTATTATTTATTACCTAGTAGAACAGAGATTAAAACTCGTCTTCCTGACATCAAAACTTACAAACTCTTAAATCCCTATAAATATTTTCTCATTACTTATCTTAAAAAATTTTGTGTGCCTATTACCAGGTGTTTTATTCTTGGAGATGAACTTTAAAAATGACTATATTGACTTTATAAAAATGGTCTTCTGATTTTTTAGTAAACTTTTTGTTGAAGTATAACATACATACAGAAACAGACATATACCATAAGTGAACACGCATTTGTAATGTGTTCTTAATTCTTTCCAGGGTATTTTTCTTTAACCAGAAGAACACTTTTTAGTATTTTGTTTTTGTGTGGGTTTCCAAGTAAGCCATTTAAACATTTTTCATTTGTCTGGAACATTCTAGATGGTGAATTTATTTTGAAGTATCTTTTTCTGAGTATAGAATTCTAGGTTAGCCACTTACTTTTTCTTTTTGTATTTTGATTATATTATTCTGTATTTTTGGCCCCATTGCATGCTTTAAAGATTTTCTCCCTTTTGGTTTTCAGTAGTTATAATTTGTGCCTAGGTAGGGTTTGCTTCATATATATTTTTATTGATATTCATAAGGATTATTAAATATTTAGCTTCACATTCTTAATCAGGTTTTGAAAATTCTGCTCATTCTTCCTCTCCTTCTGCTCTAAACTTCAACTTCACAAAGAGTAAAACTTTTCATTGTATTTGATATTACTCAGTTCCCCCCCCCCACCCGCATATTTTGCTTCCATTTTTCTCTTGCAGTAAGCCCTTGATAATTTCCACTGACTTATCTTCCAGTTGAGGAGCTGTGGTCATGCAGTGGTTAAGTGCTTGGTTGCTAACTGAAAGGTTGGAGGGTCAAACACACACCAGCCACTCTACTGTGTCCTTTAGGTCCTCTGTGAATCAAAATCGAGTCAGCGGCAACAGGTTTGGTTTTTTTGGATTTTCCAGTTTACTAAAGCTCTTTTCTGCCATGACCGCCTGCTCTTGAACTATTGTATTAATTTCTTAATGTGATTATTAAATTGTATTTCTATAATTTCTGCTTCTTTATAGGTTCCATATCTCTATTGAATTACTTCTCTTGCCATCTATTTTGTACATATTAAATATTATTGTTTACATCGTACTATAACTTACATATGGTAAAGTGTATAAATCTTAAACTTCCAGTTTATTGAACTTTTACATCTGTATACACCAGTGTAATATATAAAACATTGCTAACACCTAAAAGACTAACTCAAAAAATAATTCTTTTCAATTCTATCTCTGATACCTCCAGTAACTGAGTAACCAGTAGGCCTGTTTCTTTTGTATTTTTGTTGTTGTTTTTGTTCCCTTTCTTGGCATGCCAAGCAATTTTTAGTTGAATGCTACCATGTTATCTTCTTCTAGAACTGGTTCACCCTACCCTTGTGTAGGAAGTAGGGTGGTGGCAGACCACCTTAGTCTGAGCAGGAACTGGGCTGATAGGAAGCTGGGTTGTAGTTCTTGCAAAGCTTCATCTTCATCTGGTGCGTTTGCAGTCCTAAACCATCTCTATAGACTTTCCAACTAAGATCCCTGGGTGTTTACTAGGGCCCATCGCTGTTTCTGATATCTGATCTATAATAGGTGTCTGCTCAGCACTGAGAGACTTGGAAAATTCTCTCCTACTCCTCTGTGGCTTTCTGCCTTTCTTCTTATTCTCCTGTCTTGTACAGTTAAAGAATTCAGCACATGCTTCAAGGAGAAACAAGCAGGGTGTTGGGCTCACTTCTGTGAACTTTCCTTTTTATTAGGATCTTGGCTCCCTCTGTCTCTGGCTGCCTTGACAATCATAATAGAAATTACTTTCTCTCTCTCTCTCTCTCTCTCTCTCTCTCTCTTCAGCCTCATGAGTTCACCAAAAGTTCTGATGGATTCTTTACCTCTTAGCAGTGGCCATCTGCTTCCATACTCTGATAATAATTGACAAATGCCCTAGGAAATAATGTGGAGAACCATAATCTATGGTTGTCTTCTCTCTGGACTCTTGGAATCTCAAGTCCCATTTGCTTCTGCAGTTCTCTGATATCTTTTAAACCCTATTTTTTTTAATGATTTTTTCTGATTTTACTATTTGTTCTTAGTGCAAAACTAGTCTTGCCCAAGCTACTCCATCATAATTTAAGAGAAATTCTTATATTTGCATGTGATTTGCCATTCAGGAAATTTGTCATTTGATTTAAATGATCAAATTTATTGGCTTAAAGTTGTTCATACTATTTTCTTATTATTTTTCAATGTTTGCAACACTGATTAGACGTCCTTCAATAGAACATGCTTATGGTAGCATGGTTAACTGACTTAAATGACCACCTCCAGGTACAATTTCCATGAACACTGAGGCCATGCTTTTCCCAGACTACTCACAGACAGTGACTGGGAAAGGTAGAGATAATAGTGCTAGCCCATTCTGGCTTAATGTGACATTATCCTACTGGCTGAGATTTTATCAGAATTATATTGTGGTCTGTGGCTTTTCCTCCCCAATCTACCTTTTGCTCTTTCCATTCACAAACATTGGACCTCCACCGCAGCCTGAAGGCTATCTTTGTCTATTCATATTTTCTCCTCCTTTTCTCTTCATGGGCATGTCCCTAAATAAATCTCTATAATGCCTAAACCTAACTAGGTGTCTGCGTCTTTGAGACTTAAAGTGACATTACAAGAAAAGAAAATATATATACTTACAGGAATACATTCACAACTTCCAGTACTCTTCATTCTTTCCTGTATATCTAAGTTATTATCTGATGGCATTTTTCTCCAACCTGAAAGACTTCCTTTAGCATTTCTTTAATTTGATCTGATAGCAATGAATTCTGTCCATTTTTTTTTTTTAACTGAAAATGTCTTTATTATACCTTCACTTCTTTTTTTCTTTCAGCATTGTAAGTATTTCAATCCAATGTCTTCTGGCTGTCATTATTTCTGATGATAATTCAACTGTTAATCATTTCATTGTGTCCCTGCATGTAATGTGTCGTTTTTATCTTGCAGCTTTCAAATATTTTCTATTCTTTTTGATCTTCAGAAGCTTGGCTATGATTGGCTTAGGTGTTTTGTTTTGTTTTTCCCGTCCATGTGTGCATCTTCCTTGAGGACTGGTCAGCTTTCTGCCTCTGTAAGTTAATTTATTATTATTTTTTACAAATTTGGGGAAACTCTGACCATTATTTCTTCAAATATTTTTTTCTGCTTCCTCTCTTCTTCTCCTGGGAATCCAGTTACATACATGTTGAACTACTCCATATTGACCAAAGGTCTCTGAGGATTTCTACATTTTTTTCAATCTTTCTCCTCTTTGTTCTTTTGATTAGATAATTTCTATTGATCTATTTTCAAGTTTAGTGCTTCTTTCTTCTGCCTTCTCCTATCTGTTGTTGGACCCATTTAGTGATTTTTTTTCATTTCCATTATTATATTTCACAGATTTAGAATTTTTAAGTTACTTTTCATAGTTTCTGTATCTCTATTAATATTCCCTACTGACTCATTAATGTGGTATTTTCTTTTAATTCTTCAAACACATTTTTCTTTAAGTCTTTGAACATACTTACATTAGTGGCTTTGATGTCTTTGTTAACTCTAACAGCTGGGTACACTTGGAGTAAGTTTAAGTTGACTGTTTTGTTTGTTTTTCCTGTGTACGGGTCATACTTCTTGGTTTCTTTACATGTTTAGTAATTTTGGGTTGAAAACTGAATATTGTAGACAATATGTTATAGTGATTCCAATATATTATGTGTTCTTCTGGATATTGTATTTTGCTCTACTAGGCAATTAACTTGAATTAAAACTATGAAATCTGTCCATGATGTGCAGCAACTGATGTCTTTACTCTGTGTTTGGTTTCCAGCTATTGCTTTTTAAATGGGCCTTCTGAGTATCTCCCCATAGCTGTATATTTTAGTAGGCAGCCAATGTTTGGGGCAGATTTATGCTCAGATTTTGGGGTTCATCCTGCATGTGAATCCCATGATCCTAGGGTTTCTCCTTAAATTTACGATTCCTTTGCCAGTCCTGATTTCTACCCTCCATCACCTTAAGTATGAGTCTTCCACTTCTTGCCACTAGAGCTATGCATGGGATGGGAAAGTTACTTAGTCAAAGATGAAGCAAACTCACAACTATCACCAGGAGCAGTTCTGGTTTTTCAAAGGTAGATTGCTTTAGTTTCTGCCTGTTTTCGATGAGCTTTCTGGGTCTCTTATGTGTGTGGTTTATAGACCAACCAGGAAGCTGGATAGCATTTATACTCCAATTATGGATGTCAATATTTCAATGACTTTCTCTCTTCCAATAATTCCCTCTGAAATTTCCAGTTTTTTTTTGCTCTTAATTTTCCCATCTTTCATCTCAAGCCAATAAGGGGATTTTTTCCACCATCCAGCCTGAGGGGTGTTGACAGCACCCAGAGGCAAGGAAGCCACAAATAGTTCTTCCCTGATGCAGTAGCAACCTTTCAAGTGCATGCTCTTCTTAAGGTTCAATCTGCTTTTCATTGTTTTACAGTGTTTTCAAATGGTTGTTGTTATTAATTTTGTCCACTTTTTATCATTGTTACCCGTGGGAAAAATCATCTGTAATCTTCATGTGGCCATTACTGTAAGTCCTGGTGCCAACTTAATAGTAGTTTCCTTACGATATTTTCCATTTATACATGTAGGTAGAAATATATGCTATATTTCTCACACTTTGGGATAAGTATAATGCTTATTCCAAATTGGAAAAATAAATTAGATTATCCCTTCATTTTTCTGTGCTATGAGTCAGAATCAACTCGATGGCAACAGGCTTGGTTTTTTGGTTAAGAACTAAGGTACATAGAAAATGTGTGTTTCTTGAAGATTTTAATACCTTTCCATTAAATTGTCTGGGCTCTGTGCTGTTTCTGTATTATGTGAATGATTTACACATTACATCTATGATGACTTTGCATTTCAGACTTTCTACAGGCAGAACCTGGATTACAAACGAGTTCTGTTCATGAGTCTGTCTTTAAGTTGAATTTGTACGTAAGTCGAAACAGGTATGGTTCATATCTAAAGTCAGTTAGGCAAATGTTTGTCTTAATATATAGTATATACTGTACATTTCTATGCATAAAAACGTTAAAGAAACACTTCTAGATACACTAAAACCTCTTTAACATAATAATACAGTAACAATAATGTTTTTATGCACGTTAGGAAGTAGTGCCTGTTTGTTATTACGAACCATTGTATGCACTTCAAATTTTTAATATAATAGGCTTTAAGGGTGTTGGCTGGTAACTACAAGTTGTACATAAGTCAGATGTTCATAACCCAGAGACTACCTCTATATGCTTACATCAATCTTAATCATATATATTTATTTGGAAAGTAATTTTATAGATATTTTAAAGTTCGTTACCAATGAGTTGCACATCATATTCTTTCATCCATTTAAATGACTCCTCTGTACCCATGGTTGTAAGGTCTTTCTCTTTCCTAATGTGGCTTATTTGAGTTTTCTCTTGTTTTTCTTAATCAGATTTGCTGGGATTTGTCTATATTAATTACCATCTGAAGGATACCCTTCTTAGATTTGTCATGTCCAGTATCTTTTTTTTTTTTCTATTTTCTATTACACTCATTTAAGTTGGTTGTTTATATATTAGCACTGCTTTCTAGGCTGCAAACACCATAAAGTCTGGATTTATGCTTTGCTCATCTCTGTGTCCAAAGCACCTAGTACAGTGGCTTTCACATTGTAAGTCCTTACTAATTGTGTGCTTGATTCAACTGCAAAGACTTTGGGTTATTTATGGAGAAATGGTCTATTAAGCTAATCCAAACTGATTCATCAAACATTAGGAGTGCATAGAATAATACAGAGTTTCATTTTACAAATAGTGAAACTGAGAGGGAAACTGGCTTGTCCAAAGTTACACAGAAAGTTTGTGGTAGAGCAGGGGCTTGTTCTTCCCAAAAGGTCATACCACCTTACTAAAATGGATTGAATCTGAAACAGCCTCAATTTCTACCTCTCCTACACATACACATTCAAGTAAAATATTTACTGTTTCTAAAGCAATTTTAAGCTTTGAAATTGTGAAAATCTTTCCATTAATATTCTGCTTCGTGAAATTATTTTTGGTTATTGATGACATCTAAATTCTGAAGAACAGCCCCCATCTCCCCAGTGCCTACTGTTCTTGGCATTGTGTCATCCCAGGAACACGTCAATGTGTGATGGATGTGGCTAATTTAGTGATTCCTTTCATCTTTGTAGCGAATCACACTGCCAGCTTTTTGCAAGAAGGTTTGGTTTATTAAACTCGGAATCCCCAATCCAGGAACAATAATGTCTACGTCTGTCCATCGTAGGACTATGTTCCAGTCAGGGGAAATAAATAAGTTGTCTCTTTTCTCTAGATTGCATCTGTTTGTTTCTATACGACAGTGGGATTAGAATATTGAAGAAGAACTAGGCTGGAAGTAAAGGGACCTGGGTTCTGGACCTAATACTTCCACTAACTTATTGATGACTTAGTTCTCTTTATGGATTGCAGATTCCCACCTTTAAATTGAAGCACTTAAATAGGTGCATAGAGTCTGAGCATACCGCAGAGGTGCTTTAGGGAGCTCAATTTAATGGATACGACAGAGAAGCTTTCAAAGCCATAACCTGGCCTAATCTAGAAAATAAAAGGGAAGCCTAGTTTCTCAGGGCAGCTTTTTCTTTAGACTTTGCCATTAATCAGGGAGTCAAAAATAGCACCCCTATTCCAATAGACTCCATCCTCCAAAATTTCTACAAGGGAGACACAAGAAATACAAAAATTCAAATGATTGAGAAATCACTTTGAGCACTTTTGTTTTAAGGTTGTGAGTGAGAGGAAACATAAGAGGGATTTATAGGGGAGATAGCATTAGAGATGCACTTTGAAGAGTGAATAAGATTTTTTCATTCATTATTGATTCATTCATTCCTCTAGTATTTTTTTTTTTTTTTCTCATTAAGTAGTTATTGAGGCACTACTGAGTACCAGGCATCGTGATAGGCATTAGGGGTCCTATGGTGAGCGTTATGGAGCGTACAGTCTAGAGAGGAGAAATACATGAATCCATTAATCACAGGTATGCGTCATTACAAATTATTATAACTATTATGTGGTAAAAGTACAGTATAACCTGATATAAACCAGGGAGGGTGGGAAGGCTATTCAGGAAAGGCCTACTTCCTTGAAGAAGTGACACTTGAACAGCTATCTGCATTAACTGGGTTAAGGAAAGGTAGAGGGAGCGAGGTAGAAAAAACTTCATGTGCGAAGGTCCTGAAGAGGGAGGGAATGGGCACCTCATGGAGTAGAAATGAGGCCAGTGAGGCTGGAGCAGAGAGAGTCAGGAGGAGACTATGAGAAAGGGCATTCTGAGCTGAGAGAAGAGATATGGAAAAGAGTGCACCTTGCACTGAGAATTACAGGTAATTGCGTTCGGTAAGAGCTTTGAATACCTGAGGAGAAGTGGGAGTTGTAAAGGGAAAAGTAGGTTGAATTCGTATTAAAGAGAATTGAAGTTGACAGGTGAAATAATCTGGACTTAGTCATCGTGCATCAAATAGAGATTCAGAAAAGTTATTGACCTTAGAGCTTCAGGGCATGCTTTTACAAACTTACGTTTGTTGCCAGGTGTGGAGATTAAAAAAATAAAAAATAAAAAACCTTCACGAGAAAGAAATGGGCTCTGTGAGGGACGCGGTGTTTACAGACAGCTGGATGAGTGGCTGCACTTGTATTACCACATATCTCGTGGATTCTTTTATGTGGCTAGTTGCAAAAATGTGTGAGGAATGGAAGCTTAGTCTCTCCCTTTTCATCACTGATGCCGTTTGTTATTGCTTTCTGCCTTTTTTTCTTCCTTGAGGTGTCACCCGAAGAGTTCAAAGTCACCCAAGAAAAAATAAAACTCATTGCTGTCGAGTCAATTCCAGATCATAGCAACTCTACAGGACAGAGTAGAACTGCCCCCATAGGGTTTGCAAGGCTGTAAATCTTTACAGAAGCAGACTATTGCATCTTTCTCCCGCAGAGCGGCTGGTGGGTTCAAACTGCTGACCTTTCAGTTAGCAGCCAAGGGCTTAACCACTGCGCCGCCGGGGCTCCTTAAGAAAAATAAAAGTTTCTTTTTTTTATTTTTTCATAGTTGAGTTATAGTAAAAGATGATCATGTTCTCTCAGCAAAGAAAAATAGCTCAAGTGATAAACACAACAAGGTTGAGAGGTACAGGAGGAATATTTTACCAGGATCCCCATTCATAGCTGGCTCTGGAAAGAAAACAATCTGCTTTTCCAATTTTTTTTTTTTTTTTTTCCCCTCCACAAGGAGGGGAAACTTGAATGCCTATTCTGGGAGAAGTATGAGCAGAATAGAGAGGCAAGGGATCTGCTAAGATATGTGTTTCTTTCTGTCATGGGAGGTAGGTTCTAGCCGGTGCCCATCAGCTTCTACATCCAATCTCTCACCAAGTCCTAGCATGTCTGTCTCAAATTTTGGTCAGTCCATCCCCGCTTGCATCAACTTTTTCAAGCCTCCATTTTCTCTTGTCTTCGTTATTTCAATAACTTCTCAAATATTTTCCTCTCCTCCTACAATTTTTTTCTTCCATTCTAGTGTCTATGCTACCGACAGAGTCATCTTTATAAAACACACATCTGACCATGTTACTCTCCCTTTTAAAACCCAACAAGCTCTTCTTGTGGCATACAGTATATAATGAAAGTTCCTGAATCTGTCATAAAATGATCTCCAGGATACAGCCCCTGCGTTGCTGGGGGTTTGTCCTGGCCTGACACCTCTCCACCACAGACACGTGTGTACACTTCTGCTCCAATAACAGATGCTCCAATTCAAGCACCATGCTTTCCCTTCCTTGTTGGCTCTTACTAGAGTAGCTTTCCTTGCTCCTATTCACCCATCAAGACCCTATTCAGTAGCCCTTTCTTAGAGGCCTGCTTTGAGCTTGCCTTCAACAGAAATGAAGAATTATCTACTCTCTTTTAGCATCCACATGTCGTTTACAGCTCTCTGTCATTTCACCAATAATAATTGTAATGTGTTCTATTTATTTGCCTATGTGGCAATCTCCCCCATTATTTTGGGGAGGAGATGGGGGCTGTTCTTTATTCATCATTTATCCCCAAAGCCTATTATAAAGTCTCACAACAGCAAAACTAATAGTTAACATTTGCAAAGAGTTGCTGTGGGCCAGGAACTGGGCTAAACCACCTTTCCAAGCTATTCATCATGCAGATTAAAAAAAGACCTTGCTGAATCACAAATAAAGGGGACAAATCATGTCCTTAAAGTATAGGCTCAGCTAAGAATTTGAGATGGAAGGAGCAATTAGGAGATGAATGAAATAGTTCTGTGTCTGTTATCTAAGACGTTCAGTCTAACTCAAAAAGTATTGATTAAATACCTGCTGTGTACCCAACCTTGTACTAAGCAATTAACCAAGTGTTTGTGTCAATAGAGATTCTCCACCTTGTTTAAAGTCAATTTTTCCAATCTGTAAATGAAAATACAGTAGTATTTTGAAATCCCATTTTAATTCCACATACATGAAAGATCATAACAGAGACTCAGTGCTATACCAAGGTCTGAGTTCAATACTGAACACGTACTGTAAGAAAAAAAAGCACTGGACTGGGAGTCAGCAGGATCCCACGTCCCTAATCAGCTACTCTCTCACTGTGTGAGCTTGGACAAGACCCCAATTCCTCGTACCTCAGTTTCACCATATGGAAATTGAGGAAAATCATCTCGATGAGCTCTCTTCACCCTTCTACTATTGATACAATCTAAATGGTCTCCTCAGAAATTTCTCTAAAAATCCTGTTTTCTTCAGCTCGAATTGAAGCAATTCCCCCTTCTATTCTTTCAGGTATAAACACCAAGAGAAACCATCATTGGCATCTGGGGCTTCTCTTCTTGAGCTAATGATAAGGCTTTTTGGAGGAAAAGATATATCCTTAGGACAAAGAAGTGTGCCTGAAAATAACCTGTTTTCAGGTCTAAAATGCTACCTGTTGTCAGGCAAGGTACTCTCCAGGTTAGAGAGGTGTCGTTGAAGTTGGAGGGCCTGCAATCGTGTCCTAGATCTGCCAACTGTGTGACCTGAGGTGAGAAGCTCTCTCTCTCTATGTAGTGTTTTCTTAACATCAAAATGGAAAGTAATAAAGGTATTTAGAGCATAATCTTATTTCTGAGAACACACATGTATAATGTTTAGAAAAGTGCTTGTGGTATAGTAAGAGCTCCTTATGATGATGATAATGATGATGATGCATATTATTAGTGAGAGTACTATTTCATTTAACATATAAGAAAACTAAGACCGAGAGAGGTGATATGACTTTCCCATGTTCACAGAGCCGTCCTGTGATGGCTAAACATAAAGCCAAGAATAAAAGAAGAGTAACTGTAATACTTGAGTCCCTGAGTGGTACAAATGGTTAATATGCTTGGCTGCTAAAATGGAAGGTTGGAGTTTGAGTGGACCCAGAGACATCTCAGAAAGAAAGACCTGGTGATCTACTTCCAAAAAATTAGCCACTGAAAACCCTATGGAGCATACTTCTACTCTGACTCACATGGGGTCTCCGTGAGTCCCTAAGAGTTGAAAATCTACTAGACAGCACCTAACAACAACAACATACAAATATTAGCTGTTATTATAGTTAAACAAACAAACAGAACAGTGGTCATCAAGTTGCCTGCGACTCATGGAGACCCTACGTGAGTCAGAGTAGAACCGTGCTCCATAGAGTTGTCAGTGGCTAATTTTTCAGAAGTAGATCACCAGGCCCTTTTTTATTTTTATTTTTTCCATGGGGATCACTGGTGGCACCTTGGTTTGACCTTCGCTGCTAACCAAAAAGTTGGCAGTTCAAATTCACCAATGATTCCTTGGAAATCCTATGGGGCAGTTTTGCTCTGTCCTATAAGGTTGCTACGAGTCAGAACCAACTCTGTGTCAAGGGGTCTGGTTTTTTTTTTTTTTTTTTTGGCTTAGTGACCCCATGTGACAGAGTAGAACTGCCCCATAGAGTTTTCTAGGCTGTAATCTTTACAGGAGCACACTTGCTAGGTATTTCTTCTGCAGAGCTGTTGGGTGGATTTGAACCTCCAACCTTTTTGTTAGTAGGGGAGAATTTAACCGTAGCACTAACACTTTAGATATGCAAGTGACATCAGATAGAGACTTTTATTCCCACTTTACAAGAGAGGAACCAGACTCAGGTTAAGTGCTTTGCCTAGAGTTGCACAACTAATTCATAACTGTCCTGGGAAATGAACCTGGATAATTTAATGCCAAAGGCACTTCTCATTCCTTTTAAATCACATATTTGAGAGTACTGGTCTCCAGATACAAGCCCTCTCCCCTTTTGATGCCTCCCAAAATTCTTGGCACCTTAGTCAGTTTCATAAAAAAAGGCTCAAGAAGTTTGGAGATGGGAGTATACCAAAGTCAATGTATCTGTCAGAGTGTCTGTTCATTTGCCTGTCAGTCACCCATTTCCGGTTACTCTCTGTGGATCTGGGGGATGTTAAGTCCTGATTGGACTTAGCAGGAGGCACATCTTCTCTCTTCAGAGTCCTGCAGAGTCTGGCTGCCTCTCCAAGTGCTCCTCTGAACCCATCAGGAAACCTTCAAGTTTCCTTTGAAACTCTGAGCCCCATACCCTGTAGCAGATGTCCAAGGATGTTTGCTCGCTTAACGGCTTGCTCAACACGTTTTCGGATCCACACTATCTCCCCATCAGCCTTTCTGAAACATGTGTTATCCCTCCATCCTTGAAGCAGGTTCCCTGGTGCAGTGATTAAAACAGCTCTGCATCGGATAAACCCGTTGCAATTTTCTAAAAGTCATCATCGCAACATTTCCCCCAGCGCAGCAGAGAACCTCGCCTCCAATTTCTGGGCTTGCTCATTTGTTTTCCTTTAGATGTTCTTTGAGATACTCTTTGCAGTGACCTCTGCTAAGGGAAGGGAACATACACTCTTATCCTGCCATTATGCAGACACAGTGACAAATTGGTCTATTTTTTATGCTTGACAGAAATGGTAGGGGCGGGGAATAGGAGAGCCATATTCACTCACGATATCTCTGACCACTGTAGATAAGAGTTTGGGAAAACTTGTTTTTTCCTTCTTTTATCTTAAGTGTCCCCTCTTACTTTCTTAGGTCAGTTCTCATATGTTCTTCCTTCAGTTAGTCCCAGAATGTGACAACACTTCCAAAGTAGGCTGCAATCCTAGCAGACACTTGAAAGCAATATGACCAAGAGCAAATTTGCCCTTGCTCTCTTAAACCGGCTCCTCCTCCGAACCTCTCTCCCCAGCTCATCTTTCTTAGTGGCATGATCATTCTCTAAGTTATCTGGTATTCAAATGATGAATTCATTTTTACTCCACTCTCTCTTTTATTCCTCATGTCATTAAATCCTATTGATTCTTCCTTTGAAGTATAGTTTTCACTCACCTCTCTTTATACTTCTGCTGTGTGTCCCTAATATGGGTCTGTGAGGGGTGGGTTTCGTGCAACTGTATTTGTGTAATTTTTGTTCCTTCAGCCACATTTTCTTGTACTGCCAAATTGTCTATTGTTCTGCACTGCACAGTAGTGAATGTAAAGCATGGTTGGACCGATTATCCTTCCGTGCAGTGTTGTATTGGTGTTCTTCCCTGATAGGAGAAGTCATTCAGGGTATCGTCTACTACTATGTCTCTCAAACCAGAAACTGACTGACAGGGTGAGCTATCAATGGATGGCATGGTGAGAATTTATCTTTTATTCTCTTGATCATGGAGGGGTCAAGGTGGCTGGGAAATCATTCTATCCGGTGATTTGTAAGATGTAATTGCTCACTTAGAAACAGATCAGGAGCTACAGAGGGAGTAACCAGGAAAGTGACCTGCTAAATCGCTCTTTCCTCTGAGCTGCCTCTCTTCCTCATTCCTTGTACCATTACTGGGCCCATCCCACTGTATTCTCATTAACTCCTTCCTCATTTGTCCCCACATACAAGATTGTAGGCTCTTTATTTTAAAAAAAAAACAAAAAAAAAAAACTGCCGTTTCTCATCAATGTACCCTTAGCCCTTAGCAAGTTTCTCACTGTCTCGTAATAGATTCTTAACAATTTTTAATTGAGTCAAATCATGACAGCCTTTTTGGCTAGAGACTTTATAACTTAACGTTCACTTTAAAATATCACTTTTGTCTTTTGTGTTTATTTCCCTTTGTTCTTGTTTGGTATTTTAAAGTCTTCTTTTTTTTTTTTAAAAAAAAAAAAAAAAAAAAAAAAAACAGTCCTGACTGGTCTCAGCACTGTTAAGGAAAAACTGAATGTAGAACTATCCATTTACTGGTGGGCCAGGGGATTACATTGAAGCGGTGCATTGACAGAAAACCATTGCATTTCAAGAAAGAGAACACAAAAAAAGAAAATAAATCTCCTGGGAAAGAGTGAGATCACTTGTTCAGGGTATTAACTGGTATAATCTTGGTTGTAAATTAAATACATAAATAAAGCTCTGATGTAAATTAACTTATACAGTGTTGTGCTATTGTTAGCTTCCCTCGTGTAGACCCCCAAGTCATGGCAGCCCCATGCACAACAAAATGCTGCCTGGTTCTGTGCCATCCCCATGACTGGTTGGATCTATAGGGTTTTCACTGGCTAATTTTCAGAAGTAGATCTCCCCCACCTTTCTTCCTAGCCCTTCTTAGTCTGGAAGCTCCACTGAAACCTGTCCAGAATCATAGCGACACACGAGCCTCTGCTGATGGGCAGGTAGTAGCTGTCCATGAGGTGAATTGGCTGGAAATTGAAGTCTGGGTCTCCTCCACGGAAGGCGAGAATTCTACCAATGAACCACCAGTGTCCCTCAAACTTATACAATAATGACATTTATTATCTGACACCATAAAATTTCCAAAAGTTGCAGAGACTTCTTCAGGGTGTATAGACTCAGTCTCTTCAAGAACTGGAATTTTTCCATCTCTCTTCTCTGATATCTCTGAATTATAAGCTTTATCCTCAGACTCATTCCCCTAAAGTTCCTAAAATGTTGCCAGCAGCAAATGGGACCTTGAGCTCCCTTATTCACACTGAATGGGAAAAAGTGATTTCCAATCTTGAAATATGTTCTTCCCAATAGTCAATTTAGAATGTATGCCTGCCCCAAGATGAATAATTGGCACCAATAAAATGTGATACAATAATTGGCTTGTGTCTGGATTCCTGGACAATCAGTGGCAAAGAGGGAAGACTTACCATGATTGGCTTGAACCAAGGTATCTCAACCACACATCCCTATTGACATTTTGGGTGTCAGATAATTCAGTGTCATGGATACTGTTCTGCGCATTGAAGGATGTTTATCAGCATCCCTAGTATTTACTCAATAATGGTAGTAGCACCCCTCCTCAGTTGTGACACCCCCAAAAAAGTCTCCGCACACTGCCAAATGTCCCCTTGGGGCAAAATTACCCCTGGTTTGAGAGCCACTGGCTTAGACTAATCAACTTGAATGTTTGCAAATCAACCACAAGGTTCACCATAATCAGCAACCCCTCCTTCACAGTTTGTCTCCTTTGAAGTTGCAAGTTTTATTTTAAAATGTTTGTCTTACTTACAAGGTTATGCCTAGACTATTCCAAGGTCTAACTGGTCTCTCTGATGTTTGCTTCTTAAATGTCAGAGTCTATCGTCTGCTGTGACTCCATGTCACCTGAAAGTCTTTTTAATTTTGCTTTACACTATCCTTGCTATTCTCCAGTATGTTGCCTCTAGTATCCAAATTGGGAAGGTGCTGTTTGAGGAGGGTAACTTGTTTCATGGTAGTTGATGCCAATATGAGAGAAAGACACTAGAGGTAAAATCAAGACAAAACAAAGTGTGGTAGCAAGCAAAACTCTTCATATTCATTAGAATAGTTACATTTGCCTGGCTTCCATTCTATGAACAGGCACTGTGCTGGGTGCTTTGCATGCGTTGTCTTATTTAATCCCTGGTAATGCATGCAATTTATGTTTTTGTACATACTTTACAAGTGAGGAAAGTGAGTCCAAGAAAGGTTTTATTCTTGTCTAATGTCATGCAGGAGTCCGGGGTGGTGCAAATTGTTGACACGCTCACTTGTATAATCAAAAGGTTGGAAGTTTTCTATCCTAAGGTGCCTTGGAAGAAAGGCCTGGTGATCTACTTCCAAAAAATCCACCACTAAAAATCCTGTGGAGCCCAGTTCTACTCTGACACACATGGGGTGTCCATGAGTCAGAATTGACTCGATGGCAACTTGTTTAATGTCATGCAGCAGGCGTGACATAGACCACAATTTGAACCCAACACTCTGCCACTCTAAAGTCACAATTTTCTAGTTCAGTGTCTGCCAATATGTACATCACTCTCCTTTCCTGAGTGTATCCCTTGGTGCTCTAACCAGGGATTATATCATTCTTTAAGGCAGGGAAACTGGGCACAGGGAGGAAGAGAAAGAAGAGGGAGTTCTGAGAGAAATGGAGGTTATTCAATGAAAGCCTGAATCTGCCTTACAGACCATCTCCACAAGGCTGCCTTCTGACTCATGTGATAAATCCTGCTCCCTCCAGTCACTTTCTTCAGCCACAGCTGCACACAACATAGTAATCATCATCAGTGGGGGTCATCTGCAAATTGCAAAGGACAGCCCAGCAGAGGAAATGATAACAGATAACACACAGTGCCTGTATATATCCATCATGCAGACAAGGGTTGCATGCAGAATTCTAAGTCCATTCCTATAGCTCCACACTGACTTCCACTCCTTTTGCAAATGTACTGGTTGGAACCACAGCTTTCAAAAGCCTTCCTGCTTTTTTTTTCTTCTTCCTTAAATCCATTTTACTTAATTAGATTAATTTTTTCTGAAGCACTTAACATCTCAGCTCCCTGCTACCAAAAATGAACAACAACAGAAACAAAAAAACCAAAGAACTATAATAAAGATCAACTAAGCTAGGGCTTCTTGGCTCATTGTTACACAACCCCTAGCACAACATCTCCGTCCCTCTTGATCTGGCTCTAGCTGAGATCTCACTACTCTTCTTCATGTCTACCAGATTCCGCCAGACTGAGCCTCTTATACCATACACATCCAGGACTCCCGCCACTGTGTCTCTGCCCATACCACTCCTTCTGTTTAGAATGTTCTCTTATACCTTTCTCTGTGTCTAGGTTGCCCTGTTTTAGCAATCCAGCTTTTGCCACTGTATCATTCTGAAAGGCTAGAGTCATTGTACCTATATTATAGACAGCCACCTGTCCATCAGTTTGTTGTACTATGGTGGCTTGCATGTTGCTATGTTGCTGAAAGCTATGCCACAGGTATTACAAATACAAGCAGAGTCACCCATGGTGGACAAATTTCTCCAGAGCTTCCAGACTAAGACAGCCTAGGAAAAAAGGCCTGGCAATCTACTTCTGAAAATCAGCCAATGGAAACTCTGTGGGTTACAACAGAATATTGTCTGACATAGTGCTGGAGTAAGAGCCCCCTGGGTTGGAAGGCACTCAAAATGCACAGTGGCTGCAAAAATGGATTCAAGGACACCAGTGATCATTAAGATGGTACAGGGTTGGGTAACATTTTGTTCTGTTGTATGTGGGGTCACCGTGAGTCAGAGGTGACTCAACAACAACCATAAGAACAATATAAATGACCAAAGATGTAAGGCACATGATCCAAGTCATGAAGTAGGTAGGTCGTAGAGCAGGGAACTGAAATCTGTGTTCTTTGATTTTTTAGCTCTTAATATGATGTTGGAGCCCTGGTGGCGCAGTGGTTAAGAGCTATGGCTGCTAACCAAAAGGTCAGCAGTTCGAGTCCACCAGCCACTCCTTGGAAACCCTACAGGGCAGTTTTACTCTGTCCTATAGGGTTGCTATG
>NW_004443952.1:2073293-2075280 GCF_000243295.1 Trichechus manatus latirostris | reverse complement strand
GGTCAGCAGTTCGAGTCCACCAGCCACTCCTTGGAAACCCTACAGGGCAGTTTTACTCTGTCCTATAGGGTTGCTATGAGTCAGAGTTGACAGCAATGGGTTTGTTTTCTTGTTGTTTTTTTCTCTTTTTTTTTTTTTTTAGTATGATGTAATATTCACCATTTTCACCACACAATCCAAGCATAAATGTGTACCCTCAAAATCACATCCACCCCCTTTCTCACAGCTACTTTATCTTCAGAAATCAGCTGGTAATATGAATACGGTCCATTTAAGCACATTATCAACAACCTTTCTCTCCTGCTCCCTTTGTCCTAAACTCAAAGGAATCATTTCCATAAGATTAATTCTGAAGTTACTGTCGCATTTCTATAGCTGATGCCATCGCCTGTTATCTTAATTGTGTATTTGGAAAACCCACCCTGTGCTTGTTTCATATGGCATGCCATCTGGTGTTTATGACCATCATCCTACAGTCAACAGCATATGGGGAACTCATCCACTCTGAATACTAAACTCATCCCGTCTCTGTCCCAGAGCCGTCATGAGGAATAACTAATAAAAATGATTACAATAATAGAGGGTCATATAAATGCCAAATGCAATAGCAATTCTTCATTCTAAGGCTTCTTAATATGTCTCTTCCACTAACATCATAAAAGTAGGGGAAAGGCAAGACATTATCCATAAATAATTAGAAATATTTCTCAACTGTTATTTCAAATCCCTCCATTAAGGGTCAAGATTCGACTTTACGGTCAACCTGAAGGTGAGGGAAAATTTCAGGGATAATTGAACTAGAAACCATTGTGACCTTTCCAAAGACCTCTTTTTGTATTTATGTATTTTTCTCCAACCAGCAATAATAAGAATATGTATTTAAAAAAAGATACAGGAGTAACACTTAACTAAATCAGATGCAGACGGCCGTTTTATCAAGCAGAGGCAATTTTTATCATTTTAAAAGCTGTTGTTTTTGTAAAGGAAATAGCCATGTTTCCTTGATTTTTTTTTTTTTAAGAGGAAAAAGCATACGTGTTTTAATTTGAAATGGAGTATTAATGGTGTTATCTCTCAAGAATTGCTGCGCTAGAGTGAATTGTAGAAAATGCATTTACTTACAACGTTTCTGGTAAATTCTTCTCTGGCTTAGAGAGTTAGTGGCATATTTTATCAGCCTAACTTTCCAAGACAATACTGTACACACACCCGGAGAGTCAATTTCCTGAGCCTCTTTTACAAGATCATCTTGTTTTCTTTGTTTATATTATTGATTTAGGGAAAATCATTTCGTGAATATTGAGTGTTCACCTAAATGAGAAGGTGGTAATATGCAGCAAGTAGACAGAGGGATATAATGTAACTGAGATAATAAAATCTTGCATTTGCTCTGCAATATATGGTGTGCATTATCCTCTTTGAACCTTACCATACCCTGAGAGTTATGGGGACAGAGAATATATCCCAGTTTTATAGATTAAAAGTCAAAGTACGGAGAGGCTAAGTGGCTTTCCTATGACCTTCCGGCCCCTTCCTCCACTCCCCCACCCCATGCAGCCAGACATTAAACCAAGACTAGAACCTCCACCAATCAATCTAATGTTCCTTCATCTGTACAAAACTGCTTTGATATTAAAAACTAACCAATCCATCCAGAAGCATTAGTAGAGCACATACTGTTTAGCTGGGACAGCCGCTCCTTGGAAACTCTATGGGGCGGCTCTACTCTGTCCTATAGTGTCCTTATGTGTCGGGAATCGACTCGATGGCAATGGGTAATGGGTCAGGTGTTGAAATAGTGATAGACACGGCACCACTTTTAGAGGCTACCCCAGTACACAAGGTACTTACCATTGAGTTTAAAATGCAAAACAGAAGCCCACAAACTAATTAGTGAATAAGCATAAGCATGCGTAAGGGTCAAACAGGAGCCCTGATGGCACAATGGTTAAGCTTTAGGCTACTGACCAAAGGGTCAGCAGTTCGA